>NW_009734375.1:0-7906 GCF_000703405.1 Apaloderma vittatum | reverse complement strand
AGCAGGACAGGGAGTTTAGTGACACCAGTCGTCAAAGCACTGAACCAAGCTGTGTATTTACTTAACAGTCTGCAGAGGTTTCTGGGCTTGGTCCCTGTTGCAGGCTGCGTAGCTATTTCGTTGTGAATTATATACAGGTATCCCCAGGACAAAGGTTTGATTTGGGGGCCTGCTGAGGTCTGCTGCCCCGGGCCCCTGCCAGACACGAGGGCAGTGGCCGGCAGCGCTGGTGGGTCCCTGGTGAAGCAGCCGTGCCCTCCGATGCTGCGGTCATGGGGCTTTGCTCTGAGGATGAACCCTGAGAAAAGGCAAACCACCTGGGGCTGGTCAGGTCAGACCCTTAAAAACTCCAAGGGGGGTGGGCTGGGCTGTAAAATCTAGTTAATAAACATTCTGTTTTACTGGCGTAACAATGTGCAAGACGTTTAGGAATCTTCTTTATCTGCCATCCCAATTGTACTACGTGTCAGCATTACCTTTTTGGGGTTTATGTTCTCTTTCACTTTCAGATTATTCCTGGAAACGAAGAGGAAATAATTCTGACAATCATTTATCGAAGGTAGCTAATAAAACAATGGAAGGATGTAGGCTGAGGCATAAATGGGGTATTGTGACAGATGTAGATGATTATTAACCGACTGATGTTTCCGCAAAGACTTCTGATCATAAACACACTGTGGAGTGAATCTGCGTGTATTAATAGCAAAGGTTTTATGGAAAATCTGAGTCTAGGCTTTTTCTTTAGCATCCTATTTCCTGCTTTAATTGATAAAGTGCAAAGCTTTCATACAAATAATTTGGGAAAGATTATTTTGCATCTCTGACATTAAGTATATGGTGCAGTCCAGGAACAACATGTTGCATAAGGATTTCTTGAGAAAGGGCTCCTACAGTGAAGGTTTTTTAGTGATATAACTGGTGACAAATGCTAAACTTGGTGATATAATAAAGCCAAGTGGCTGTGGTAGAGGAGTATCTATTTCTGTCCATGCAACCTATGTTTTAATGTGACTTTGCAAGAAGGAGGAAGATATTATCAGAGAGAGATCATTATGCTGCAGAACTTGTGGGCTATGCTTCCAATTTTCCCCTGGCTTTCTATCAAATGTTCTCTTATTTAGTTTTAGTCTCATAGTCCTGTGTTATGTTTCAGGAAATAAAATGCTAGGTTTGTACTGTAATCACTGGGTTAGAGTTGAAATACTTTAAATGTGTCCCTTTTTTTATGAGGCTCTAGTACAGCTTTGGCCCATCACTCTCCTTTTCTGAGTTTCTGAGGGGGCAATAAAAAGGTTAAACAGAAATTACTCAAATGCATTGATGAAAGCTCTATTTAACATGATAAAACTATAACTCTGCGAATATTGAGTCCTGATACCAGCTGCAAGCATAACCCATTTGCCTTACAGCAGCTGGTATTTTTGATGGTAGAGTGGTTATTTGTAGGGTGGATAAAATGACATAGAAAATGTCGAGGAAGGGGTATGGCATTATACTGCAGTAATAATACATTAAAAAGATGAGTGCCAGTGCATGTGTTGTTTTAATAGTAATTTGTATTCTGCCGGTATCAGCCAATATACTTCAGACATTTTGTGACAGAGAGGGCCCCCATCTTAGAATTTGGTAGTAAGGGAAAACAGTATAAGATTAATCAAAAGATATGGACAGGAAATGAGTTCTTCACCGGCCACCCCAGGTATTCCAGAAATGGAGCATAAGGTGTAAAGCTGAAGGGGACCAGCAATGTTGAACTCTGGGTGGTTCCTCTCCCTGCAGCATGTGTTTTTTGTAGGATCACAGCACTTCTGCAGCAAAGGGCATCACTTGCTGTGCATGGTCTCTCCTAGTTTTGGAGCCTGTTTTCTGGGGACTAATTATAAATAAAACCTTTATAAATCTTTATCTTAATTGTTCTCTTTTTTCACACCCCCCTTCCGCTCTCTCCTTAACTGTTGTTCTGCTAAAGAAATCTGCTTAAATCATGCAGTCTGTGCCAAGTGAAATCATTCCATTATTGGTGCTTTTTGGTCTTTCCTTTGAATAAACAGAGCCTTCCTGATGGCGGGGCAGTTCCTCAGGAATTCCTTCATGGTGAATTAGGCAGGGCAGTGATGAGTAACTGGGGGCAAAGGACACTCTGAGCAGCGAACCAAATTGATTACTTAAGTCCTCAGTTAACTTCTTCAGAGCAATTTTTGGATGGGCTTGGTATGCCCTAAAGCACAGGTTGAGCCTAATCTCACCCCAGGGGCCTGCTCTTGTTAAAGTTTTCTGCCTTGTTATCTGCTGTGCCTGTGCCTAGCTTTTAGAGGGCTAGAGCTGTGTAATGAATTGAGAGTTTTCAAGAAAGACCAAGAGCTGGCGTCTTTGCACAGTCATGCTCATGGACCCCCAGTGGGGGCGAGGTGGTGGTGGCAGGATGTTGGCATGGCCCCCCGGCTAGCCCCGTGTCACCGGCCATCTGCCTCTTCACCCTCTGCTCCCCTGTGACTGTGCCCCTGCCAGGCAGCCTCACTGCTGGTTTGTTGTGGTGACCTTAGTTCCATGTCCCAGATGGCCCCAGCAGACGTGGGCTTTCCTCATCCAGGTGCTTGGTGGGTCCAGGAGCTGCAGGGTCCAGCCTACCTGTGTCCCCTAATCACTCCTGTGACTCGCACAGAGCATATGCTTTCCAGGGGAACACAGCAACACAATTTCACCATCCTACCATGCTTCTGAGAAGGATTAAAGCTTCTGTCAAGAAACCTAGGAAGATCTTTTAACAGTAGTTTCTGTTTACAGCAAATGTGTAATCTGGCATATATTGTTATAAGAGAGAACAAAGCATCATGACATGGACTGTTTTTAAGTGCACTTGGTTTGGTAGCAGCCTAATGTGCTCCCCCCTACAGTCTTGAGAGACTTGTAATTCCTAGTGGTCCTTTGTCTGTTTTTTTTCCAATTTAACTAAATCTGGCTACTGAGGCTATCACCGTAACAGCTGAGCATCGAGCCAGTCTGTAGGAGTGTGGGGCATGATTTCCTCCCTCAATGTGTCCTGCACAGAACTAACATGCTGTCTGATCGCTCTTTTGAAAGGCTAATGTGAATCAAAGGCTATTTATTACACGTTGTTATTTTTCTTCTACTATCCAGTCCTTTCATCTCTTCTGAACATTGTTCTCAAGATTCATTTAAAGTGTGAGCCATTGTTACACATCTGGTTAGATTTGAAGAGGCCCTGGATTGAATATTGACTGCTCTGCTCCCTCGTGAACATGTTGGGGACATGATTGAAGATATAGTGACAAAATGTGATGTGGGACTTGTGATGAGAGCAGGAAGGAGTGATGATTTCAGACATTCATGTTTGCACTGCCAGCTCACTGGGCTGATAAGAAGCTACTTCAGCACTGTCTAGTAATTCAGAGTTAAGTCGATGATGCTGCTTCTCCTGGAAGCTATAGACTTACTGTGAAATAAGCTTTGAAATCGATTTAGGAGCATCCCCACTGTTGCTTTCCAAAGATGGGTAAGTCTTTCCACTTGGATGGATAAGTCTTGGTTCCTGTGCTGCTACATTGGAGCGATGGGCAGGCAGTGCTGTAGCAGCCCCATGGCACTTGTTCCTCAGCTCTTCTCTGAAACAAGAGAATTCAAAGGGTGCCAAGCTTTGAGGGTAACTTGACCTCACAGGCTTTAATCAAATCTGCATCTCAGGTGCCTGTATAACACAGAAATTCAGTGCTTGCTGGGGAACCATCTTTATCACTGATTTTTTTTTTTTTTTTGTTTTTATTTTAAATGGCGTATTCCATAGAAGGAATAGGAGGACCAGCAGATATAAGATGCACAGGACAACAGTTAAAATTTCTTTCTTCCTAAACTCACTAGTGGCAGACTGGCACGCACCATTTAGATTTACTCTTTATTTCCAAGTTCTTGCAAGCAAGAACTTCCAATGACAAGTCTCAAGATAACAGCAAATTCCTGAAAGAGTAACTTCTTTTTTTTTCTTGGAGGAAAGAGGAAGAGGAAGCATTCTGCAAAGCTATATTTTATTATCTTGGACATACATAACGGAAGTGAGTTCTGACACTGACCTCTCACTGCTTCTGGGATTAAATTCTCATGCTCTGTAAAAATATCTTCTAGGGCAATATGCTTCCCTCCAGAAAACATTTAACTAGCTGTGTCTTTGTTGGAATTAAGCAAGAAACTACCTGACTATACATGGCACTTGCTTATCTTGGGGTCTGTGCCTCTGTTCATTCAAATTGAGCAAAAACGTTAGATGATGTGTGGAGAGATTGGAAAAGGGGAAAGGCTGGGTGGGAGACAAAGTTCACAGACTGTCCAGATCACAGAATCCTAGAATGGCCTAGGCTGGAAGAGACCTTAGAGATCATTTTAATCCGGCCTCCCTGTTGCCAGGGACACCACCTCTCAACCAGATCAGGCAACACATGATCCTTTTTTATTGTTTTGTTTTGTTTTTTTGTTTTGTTTTGTTTTTGTCATGGCCTTATGTGGTAAGTCAGTCTGACCTAGATTCACAGGGTGCCTGATACAGAGGTCACACATGGAAGAATTTGTCACATGCTAAATTTTGTGTTGAGTTTCTTTGCTTTTTAGTGCTTTTTGTTGGAGAAGCTTATAGAAGGAGCATGGGAAGCTTGGCTGGGCTCTGGCCAAGGAATTGCAGCTGGTCTCCTAATTACAGAAAGAGAAAATGATGTACAGGCCTGTGGGGATCTGTCAGACCCAGATTTATTGGGCAGGATGGAGAAGGACTTGGAGCTGTCACCTCCTCTCAGTCTTTTCCTCCCCATACGTTGCATGTGCATGGAGTTTCATGATGCTTTTGTAGCCATGCAAAAGTCATTATCTGGAGCAGCCTTTATCATCTCCCTTTTCCTGGGTTCCTGCCCTGTTTGCAGCTCCTCCAAGTTCCAGTTAATAGCTGCATAATGCAGGAAATAACGTGTGAGATAATTTTATCCACATCAAAATAAAGGATTCTGCGGTTTAGAACTGCTAAAGGATAATCTGGCCACCTTTGCTGTCTCCTGTGCCTCCCCAGACATCAGTAAGGAAAAACAAATCAAGATTGCCAATGATGAAAACAGGAGAAGAATCCACGTGTGCTGGCTGCTGCAGCACCAGCTACTTGAAATAGTTAAAAAGAATTAAAAAAGGTTTGTCAAAGGTGAAATTCGTTTATTCTGTTTGCTGCAAAGCTTGGGCCCCTGAGTTCTGGGGACATTGCCTGGGGAGGATGAGGAAGAGGGACCAGCTCATATTTGAAGTCTGCCCTTTAGTCTTGAAGGACATGCCTATAGCTTCCCTCATGATTGTTTATTGTGAGAGGGAGGGAAAAAAAAAGGGGGGGAACCTTACAAGGAAAGTGGGCAAAAAACCTGTTTGTCATTCATTTGTGCAGTTTCAGGCTTGCACTTCTCACTGCCTTTTCCCTCCCCACACAGCCCAACCTTCTCGCAGGGACTGCAGGTGGAGGTGTGCAGTGAGGGCTGCAGTTTCGTACCATTTATCAATACTCTCGTGACTCTGGGGACACAGCTTGTGTCAAGTTAATCTGAAGAAAATTCATGGCTGGCAGTGAAATCTCAGCTCTGCAGTAAGCAGCTTCATGCTAATTTTGGTCTAACTGGGATTTCACCTTTAGGAATGTGAAAGAAAATTCATCAAAAAAAGAAGTACTTTTTAAAGGAAGTAAGCATCAGTTAAGCCTTAAGTGCTAGTTTAGGATATAGGACCTCAGTAGGATAAAGATGTGTTAAAAGTTAAACTTGTGCTTAAAATGCTTTTCTGAGGTTTTTCACAAATGGAAGCCTGACTTCTCCCGTTTTGTACTCTGGCTGTAGTATTCTGGAGTGCATGCACCACCCTCACATATGTTTTTCAAAGATGGGGTAACCATTGCATATTATGTCATTTTTCATTTCATGACACTGATGCAAACCAGCACAGGAAGCTGGCTGGGATCATGATATATCACTTTTTTCTTTTTTTTTTTTCTTTTTTTTTGGGGGGGGTTGCTTCTTGCTCTCTGGAAGAAAAAAGCATTAAAGCAAAAAAGAAACAACAGATTTGAAATCTAAGTGGATAAATGCTTCCCTTTTTAGAGAAACCGTGCACATTTTCTCTAGTCTTCTGTACAATGTAACTCATAAAGACAAAAAAAAATTAACAATAATATAAAACTTGATTTACAGCTACTGCTTCCTTTTTGACCTTTCTGCTTGACTGTGATTACATGTGAAGCTGATCAAGAGATCTCAAGAGTTGCAGCTTCCTGGGGTTGTCTGTCAGAGGAGTGAAGAGCAAAGGAATAACGTTTTGTCATGAAGTATGTGCCAGTATATTTTAAAGTGACCTTAAAAGACTTTTCCTCGGACATAATTGAGTGGATTCAAGGACCTCAGAGGCCAGACCAACAAACAGATATCAGTCCTTAAGCTTTTTTTTTTTAAAGTCAGCAGTTGATCTTGGTAGCATTTCCTGTGTAAAATACTGGCATGTGTTGTGATGCTGATTTTCGATTGAGATTGTTTACATTAGGAAGCAGAGCGACCTAAAGAATTCAGCATTTCTTTGAGGAAGCACTCTTCCTTTACAGTGAATATATAAAGTCCTCCCTTCAGCAAGCAGCTGGAATCCAACAGCGGGAGGCAGTAGGACTGATCTTCTGCTTTTCCTTAACATCCCAGTCCCCTTTTCAACTATTGCTTTACTGAGACAGCGCTGTCTTGATTTATCTCAGGGCCAGGACGAAAGTGTTTCCCTCGATGACCTTGAATTTCTTCAGCCTCTTCCATCTGCTGGTTTGATGTTTTGGGGTAGAGGTGCTCAACTTTCCAGTGAATGCAGAGCCTGGCTGCTGGGTGGCCTTGCTTACTGTCTCTATTTGCAGTCCTCGCAGCTCAAATGCTCTGCTCCGAAAGCTGTACATGGATGAAGGGCAGCTATTATGTTCAGCAATTTTGGTTGATTTTTATTTGGAATAACAGTATTTTTATTTCCTTAGACTCCAGCAGGATCACTGCCATGTAAATGCTGGCATGCATGCTTCACTGTATGTGAAATTGGTGTCTAGGGTATGAAAATGGGGCCTTTTAATGTTCTTTTTGCTGCTGAGGTATCTGTGGTTGAGTAGTTAGCTGTATACTGGAAACAGTTGTTTTCATCTAGAAAGTGACTCATGCCCATTTATATTGCAAGTAGCAGCGCCCTGAGTTCATCACTTCGCTGGCTGTACAATAGGCCCAAAGAGACTTTACCCTGCCCTTGGAGGGTTGTGCATGACCTGTCCTCCTCTTGTCAAAATTGTGTTTATTCTGTTCTGGAAGAATGACAATAATAAAGGTTAGTCTTCTTTTCAGGTGGATATAAGATGCCTTAAAGTTAAGTGTTACTGCATCTAACTGAAGGGAGCAGCCTTAGAAAAAGAGGGTTTAGGGTTCCCTTCTCATGTGCAAATAGACCCCAGACCAAGTGCAAGATGCTGTACAAGCATGAGACAGTAAATGATGTTTTGTCTGATTATTCTTATGCAGTCACATTACACTTTATTTGTTCCTGGGGAGGGAGTTGGGAGGGGAGGGCAGAGCCAAGAACCTGCTGACCTCCCTGGTGGTGAACCAGAATTTTAAATACAAACTGATTTGGTGTAGGACAAAACCAGCTCATCGTCTGGCGTCTCTGACAGCAGGCTTTTGCCATGTTCAGATCCTGTAAGTATGTGAAAACTGGGCTTCATCAGAATGTGAGGATTGGGAGTGACTTGTGCTGTCATGCTAAAGGTCACCTATGTATGGTAGTAGTCAGTGTGTTAAATTTATTTTATACTGGCTGCTAGTTTTCTTCCTAGAGCAGGATTGTGTTTTGTCTCTCTCTCCCCCTT
>NW_009734374.1:23909-43946 GCF_000703405.1 Apaloderma vittatum | reverse complement strand
TGCAGCCCTGCCCGGGCTGCGTGTGCTTTGCGTGTAAGTAGTTGGAGCCCAGAAGGCAGCTTGCGGAGCAGCACAGGAAAAGATCACATCTGTAAGGACTCGGATCCGTCGTACGCCAGTGGCCAGCGAGGAAGCCCGAGCGCTGGTAGTGGTCTGAGGGCCCGAAAAGTTTAGGATCCTGTGTTTGGGTGAAGTGAATGCAGGCACAAGGCAGAGCGGCGACCCTTGGAGGCCTGGGTGTATCTTTGTGTTCATTCAGCAGGTGTGGAGGGATGAAGAGGATTTGTTTCTTCTTTCTTAGTGGAAAGAGAAAGGTGACCACGATGTCATCTTTGGACTTGTGCCTTTTTCTGGATTATTAAATTGTGCTTCTTTGCTCTCTCTTGATTAGTGTTGCTATTTATTGAAGGCTGGTGAGACGCAAGATGCTTGCCACTCCTTAGACTTATGTAACTTGTTCCAGTTGTGGCATGACTCTTAAATCTTGATTGAAAGGGAGGACTTTTATGCCTCAGCCACAGATTGGCTAATTATAGCTCTATATTGGGCAAGAGAAGTAAACTGTGTAGCTAGGGAAGGGGAGGAGACCACATTGTATTTTATGAATGGGAAATGTTACTAAAAATGAAATTTATTATTGTGTAAAACAGTGATTTCTTTGCAGGAAATATTTCTATAGTTGGAGCAGGTGATCCACACTGAGTAATGCTGCCTTGCTTACAAGATGAGCTCTCAGGAGATAGGTCCCCCTATGATATAGAAAATAATTTACTAATGTTAGGATGCTTCTGAGTAGGAACGCTTTTGATCTTCTTCATCAGGTTTGCAAGCTCTTAAGGTCAGTATAGCTATTTAATGTGCTTTATTTAATATGCTTCAGCATTTTTTTTTAGTGTTGTTCTATTACAAATCAACAGAATATACACTGTTACATATACTGGTAGTGAAACCACATCTAGGTTGTAACTGTGTAATGCAACTAGTAAAGAACATTGCTGCAGAAATAAAGGTAATTTTGAGGTGAGCTCGAAAACCTCAAAAAAATTATAAGAGTGGAGGTATTAACCACACACAAAATGACAAAAAAGATTTAACATATAGAATGGCTTAAAACAAGTGAATTAGGTTTTCTTTGCTTCTATGTCACATCTAATCATATGAGAAGCTTCATATAAGTGGAACTTCTTTTAGTGCGGGTACACTCTTGTAGTTCTGGAGGCAAAGAGCGTTTCAGTTCCACAGTACACAGCTTGACCTACCCTGACAGAAGAGTTAGGTATTCGTGTTCAACCACAGTTTTGATAACAGTACATCATTTCAAAGACCTAATAAAAAATTGCAATGTGAAAGACCTGGTGGAATGTTATTAAAAATACCGCAAGAATTCATATATAGACCAAGTGTACTAAATAAGGACATGCATAGCAGAGTCTAAAAGCTGTCTTTTCGGCTTATGCCACATCCATGTAGCTTTCGTTCGTTTATTTATTCTTTGGAGTTAACAAATGTGCAGTTTCTGCTCTTGTATTTCTAGAACACTGACAGTGTTGATCAGTGTTATTTTAGAGGCGCTATTTTGCATTGGTATCCTGTGAGGAAACATCATGTTTTATGTAGTTATTCTAAATATGAAATACTATTTTATTACTGTATGACTGTAGAAAGAAAAAACCCGCAAAAACCCCTACAAACCTTAAAGGCTTCATTTTGAAGTGTGAGATCCTGTTAATCACTGTAAGCTCTAAAATATCTTAAAATACAAACCATACCTATGTGGTTTGTATTTCAACTGACTGTTGCACCAGTTACATTGAAGAAATTGAAGCTAAACCACCAGCTAAACCAGTATCTTCATCTCACCTGTTTTTAGGTTGTGTCACATTTCGATCCTTGCTTGTACCAGTGTACCCTAAAATGTCCCAAGTGTTAGTTCAGCTGCCTGGTTGCCAGCAAGCTCTTCACAGTCTTCCCCCTGGGAAATCTTTTCTCTGGCCTGCGACACATGCTCTTAACCCCATGTCAGAACTGCCATTCCTCATCGAGTCGATTCTTCAGAACTGCATGAAGAGAAGGCTGGGGGCCATTGCCTTGCTGGAAAAGCAAAGAGTACTTCACATTAGTCTTATTAGCCCAATTCTTCTTGATCCTGTAGTATTTGCAGAAGAAGATTACTACAATAAAACTTTTCTTGTTTTATTTATTCTGCTCTAGGATCTTGGCAAGATAAAAGGGGAATCCAGGCATGTTTTGCAGCCTTCCTCCTTGAATCTTCCCAAATGCTGCTTCCCTTCTCCTTTATGAGTGAGATTCAAGCCCAATCATCTAAGTCTTGGCTGTGCATCCAGGTTGTTTTGTACTGGAGTTGTACCTTGGACTGATGTTTTTAAGAGGAGGCTTTGTTGGGAAAGGATAACAGAAACAAAATGATGATCTCTTCTGTCATTAAACACTCGTCTCAAGGCAGCAGAAAAAATATTCAATTAGCCAAAAATGAAAATACAGAAAGGGTACGAAGTAGGCAAGACACATTATGACATCAGCAGAGCCTCAGAGGCTGAGTTAAAATGCCATTTTTAAGTGACTAAACTACTGGGTTTGGTAGCCCATTGGATACATCTCTGCTGATATTTGTCAATTCAGCTCTTGTTCTATTTAAAAAAAAAAGTCTGTAAGTTCTCTGTTTTCTTGCACCCTTGATAATTTAGCAGTTTTCTGTGTGAACTGTAAGTATATTTTAAACAGTTCAGGACCTTCAGCGGTTGTTAAAGCACATGTCTCCAGAGTAAATGAGATTCGTGACTTTTTTGGCAGCTCCTTTTCATATGTCTGTCTCTTCACTGACCTTAGAACATCAAACACAGGAGAGTGGGAAGCCCACATTTTATGATTAGGTGCGTGCATAAATACTAATTAGTTTATTTTCAAAGCTTTTCGAGAAACTGCCTGATCCATATGCAAATTGCCTTTTTTTTTCTTTCCAGCAGCCTAATTAATATACTACAAAACTCAGTTCCTTGAAGTTTGCTTAATAATTATGCTTCACATTGCATGTGCAAAGTGCTGTTTATCAAAGTGCCTGCGGAGTTACAGCCTTGCCTCACTGATGCTGACATTGTCATCTTCAGAGAACAGTTGCAGTTTTGTGGTGGTTGAAAATGCTAGCATCTTGGTGTGACTGGAAAGTGTCAGGTGTATTTTTAATATCTATAAATATTTAATAAGGTGTCAGTGAAAACATTTGCCAAGTATTAGAAAAAAAATGAACCTTTAGATTGTAGTAATTAATATTCTCTTATGGATAGTGAGTAAGGTAAATTTTTAAAAAAGTTTTCTGACACTTTGAACCTGCTTTTAAAATACTGAGGATTAAAAGCTGCATGTGTTATTCTGGGTATTTTCAGGAGCAGTAAGAGCTTTCAGACAAGAGCTGGAACCTTTGCAGTTGTGACACCTGTTCGAGGTGAATTTTAATAATCATATTTGTTCTGTCAGTTTCTGTTAAAATTCTGAGCAGGATGATAGGGATTGTACTAGTGTTTTCCCATATAGAAGTGCCAGCATTCTTAATTTCTCGATTACTGCCACTATCGATGTCTTTTTTTCCTACAGAATAAAGTGAGTTGCGTAGAACATTTTCTTTGAAGTCAGATTGATTGGAACAGAAGTTTTCATTAATGCTCTTCAGGGTGTAACAGTGCCATTACCTGGTACAACAAAAAATTTAAATGTGCATTTAAGTTTCTGAACTTAAGCAGTAAGATGTGTCTAATCACATATAAGTGTATGATGTAAGGTAGCAGATAGCATGTTTATTAGGTGATAGCTAATTAGTATGTGATATCAGGTGATAGGTTATTAGTGCTAAGTAGCAAAGTAGCTGTTGTGTATTTAGGGGTTGCAGCTATATTCCTGACTAAATGCATACTTCCTAATTTTTCCTAAATTCATATGAGTAGAAAATGGCTCCCACATTCCCAAATCTCCCAACTGGAGATACTCTTAGAACAGCATTATGAATTTTTTATTTGTGTTGATTTTTTGTGTTCAGACTACTATATTTTCCAGTATGCAGTGCTGAACCATCTGTAGTGTCATGGATTTGGTAGTGACTGTAGAAAAAGAATTTGTTTTTCTACTTTTCTAAAAGTTTTGGGTGTTGTGGGTTTTTTTTTGTTATCTCTTACTCTTGTCTGTAGTTCTTGAAGGAGAAGACTGGAGGAGCTGGTAGAAGGTTCTCAAGAAGTTGGAAGAGGACACCTACATGCCTTACAAGCCAAACCTGCTTGAGAGCTCTAGTTCTTGTCTGTCTTTTGCACTTAATATCTCTGTATGCACATGAAAACAGTACAGTGAAATATACAGACTTCTGTGCCAAACAGCCTGGAAAAATTAGACCCACAGGTGTTCTGCACAGCTTGGACATTCTATTTTCCCATAATTTGCTCTCTCAATTGTGCCATTTCTGTGTCACAAGGCTTATCTTGCTGCTTATTGTTTTCAGCTGTATGTCCTTCATCACACAGTCAGATACTGTTGTAAATTAAAATGTCCAACAGAAATCTAGTAAGAATGTATGTACCCGTCCTCATTTTGTCTAGTCACATGGGAGCTCTGTGCCTATTCCATAGACCATGAACTGGCAGTTGTACAGCCCAAGAGGTGGTTAAGGTATGTCGTAAAAGCTGTGAAAGTAGCAGGTAGGCAAGATGAAAAATAACTTGAGGGACAGTCAGTGTGTTCGCATGTGTTAGTGATGTGGCTCTCCACCAGAGCAAGCTTCTGTTAACAAACAAGTTGTCAGGTGGTGTGTTACAGGTATTTATCAGTCACAACTGAGCGGTGAAGTACTGGCACATGCAAGACCATACTAGGATTGATAGCAAATTTCAACATGTTTATTGGGTCAGGAGGGGAATGTATCAGCTCACCAGAGGAGCTCGGTTGTGCCAAGGCTCACAGCACATCTCAGGTTCTCAGTCTTGCTTACTCCTTATATGGCTTCTTACTTTCCAACATCAAACTGATAAAGAGATTAGTTGATGTGAAAAGAGTGTTGGCTGCCAAATAGCAGTTGCTGTTTCCCACTGAGATTAATGGCAGACATACTTTTACCTGGTTTGCCAAGTACAGGTGAGCTTTTATAAGCCTCTTAGTCTTGCATTCTCAACATGGTGATGATCATTCCAGATTTGAAGCTTGGAGTTTGATGGTGGACCCAGCTGTAGTAACAGGCAGAAAGTAGTAGTTCTGATGGTGAGCCTTCCTCAAAATCTGCTTTGTTATGCTAAAATAAAGGACTGTGAAACCATCTTTTCCGTATTTGTGCTTAATCTCAGCCAGAACATTAACGTTACCCCGTTATCAGACCCAGTGGAAAAAAAAAGTAGTTTCCCTAATTTTATGTATCTTTACAGTATATTTCAGGAAATTCAGACCTTAGAATGCCAGAATGCACATCAGAAGTAGTCAAGTATGTGTGCTACGGGTTTGTGTGATCTACAGATAGTACGTGGCCTTGCGTTTCCTGTTGTTTTTCTTTATTCTTTGTGCTTACCCTGGAAGCACATTACTGGAAAATGGTATCTCTTCCACATTTCCATTTTACCTGCCTATGGCCAAGACCTCCTAGTGCTTTTGCACACAACAAAAAATTAGGAGAGATTTGGTGCGATGCATTTGATGTTACCAAGCGTAGCACAGCTTGAGCGGTGTGTTACGTGACTTGCTGCTAAAACCAGAGAACAATACCTTTTGTCACATGTATTCATTCCTTACAGTAGATTTAGTTAAGCTGTATCAGAATTGCCTGGAGTGTTTGTGGCTTAATACTTGTCTTGAAAGACTGAAGTGTCGCCATGTGTTTGCATGTATTTGCAATCATATCTGTGATTGAAATGTGCATATAAAGGAGAGGGCAAATTGCACATTAAAAGAAATGCCATGTTAAAGGTAAGCTTTTTCTAGAGTTCTCAGACAGGTTTCCCTAATGGGTTAGCCACTTAAATGTTTGGGTGTAGCTAAAATCTTAATTTCTTTATGCCTAGGAGTTCCATTCCATTTAAATGAAAATGATATTTCCCCATGCCTATAGTTGGCGTGTAAGTAAATATAGTTCTATCAGGGAACAGCATGGTCAGTCGTGTAAATTTAGAGTTCTTGGTGGAAGAAATACTAGAAAATCAGAGCAAAAAGGGCTTGTGAAAGCATCAGAATTGCCTACGATTAAGGGGTTAGTAAAGTAGATGTCTTGACATATGTTCTCTGTAGGGAGAAGTAAAATCCTCCAAAAATGTAGTTGAGGAGCTAGAAATTAAGGTTGGTTAAGCTTTTCCTTTTGATAGGAGGCTATACTCAGGGACCTATCTTATTTTCTCTGTTTGGGAGGCAGTAACTGTTTGTGAAATAGGGGTTGTTAAAGAATTATCTCAGTGTTATTCTTTGATATGCAAAGCAGTATCTGTAGAGGCTTGCTGCTTCAACCAGTACAGTAAACTTACTACCGAAAACCTGCTCACCTTCCATAGTTTTTTTTGAAGACCGATTTTAAATAAACCTTACAGTTGATTCTGTGTGGCAATATTGTCTTGTCCCATTAATTTTTGAAACACGGCATTTTCAAAATGTAGGTTTGTATGATGGAAAATCATTACATTTTTTACAGATTTTTTTTAGATTTCACTGCTTTTCAGCAGAGCTAGTGAACTTCACCAAATAGCAAGTGCACTTGCAAACAAGCAGTTTGAGGTGAGAAACAGCAGTTTCTTCTCCTCCACATTCTTGAGGGGCGGAACTATAAAACTTTGGTGAGTTGAAGTTCAAAAGTGAGTTGTCCTGTCATGTATTCCTGCAGTATGATTTGTTTTCTTTTTTTAGTAAGATTTCTCTGGCTGCCAAGAAGACCATAAATATGTTTACAATTAATCTTGGCTCAGTATTTTAAAGTACTCTCAGCCAGCCTGGCAAAAAGATGTAGCAGCATCCCCTAACTTTTAAAATGTTTTTTTTGTTTTGTTTTTCCCATTTTTTTTAATTACAAAGATGGTGGCACCTTTGAAGAAACGCTTATGTGGTTGAAGTAGCAGCCATAGCCAGTGCTCCACATACTACAAAGGAAAACGAAAAACTACTTCACAGCCTTTATGTGAGTAACACTGCGTGGGTTAGTTTGATTCCTTTTAAATGATCTTTGTCCTGGTTTTGAGTTTATCTGCACCTGCACCTTGGTGCATGTGTACTCCATCCTGTACTACTGCTCCTTTACCACTAGTTGCAGTTAGTGGTTGTCATTCTCTCAGACCCAGGCTGCAAACCACAACTGGAGTTGCTTGACTGAATATCTCTATAGTCTCTTTCTAGAGGATAGTGTACTTAAACCTTAACACAATTAAAAAAAAAAAGCCACAAACAAACAAAGAAACAAAAAAATCAACATTACAATAAAACAGCTTCCTGAAAACTTTTCAGCCTTGATGTGTAAACCCTGATAGACATAAGCTGGTGGTTTTACGTATTTGCAGATCTGCCTAATGTTAGCTGTTCTGTTGTCCTTACAGATGTTACCCCCTGTAGTTTTGGAGAAAATGCTATATATTTTTGTTCTGTTATCTTTCCTTTTTCTCAAAAGAAAGTCGGTGTTCAACTATCTGTAGCTTTTCAGTATCTTTGGTTCCAACAATTGGCAGTAATCCATGCTGTGTCAGCCAGTGGTCAAAAAGGATGCCTTTGACGTGTAGGTACCTTTTTACTCTTCCAAGGCACAACAGTGTTTTCAAACAACTCAGTGCACAGTAATTTCACCTTTTGATCAGGTCTTCCACTTTTAAATAATCATAAAATTGCTGATTGATAATTTCTAGGGCTTAGGAAGTTTATGCAAGATAAGAGAAAATAATTAAGATAAAGTGCATTTTGAGTGTCTTTTTTGCATACTGTTTTTCTTTAGACAGGACACTCATGAACATTCAGTGACATAGAAGTAATCGGCAATGACCTTTTCATGAACTTCTCTGAAGATTGCAAATGACCTAAGCGTGAGCTTCAATGGTAAGTTGAACTTTTTTTTTATTACTAAGTCTTCGTTCGCCTGTTCTTGATCACCTATGTTAAGTTCTTCAAGTTTCCTGTTTGGTTTCTTTTTTAAATTGCTTTTCAGAAACACCCTTAAACCTAAAAAATATGAATAATTAACACATTGTCTGCCTTTTTGATAACTTAGTATTCCGTGTGAATGCATTAAATTATTTAGGGTTCTAGAGAACTTAAGTTTCCATAGTTCCTCAGTGTGTGCAGCATTTAATTGGACTGTATATCTCTGCTAAAACCTATGTCAGAATCCATCATCAGTCTTCTCTTAGTAAAATGGGAAATGTAGCAGTGCATCCAGCTTGTATGAGGGCTTTTTAGGGATCAAATTTTTAATGAGAGTGTGTTTTTTAAACACAAAATTGTGTAAGATGGATGAGACTTGAAGACAGCTTTCTTTACAGATTTTTAGTGTCATGAACTTCTAAAATACTGGATGCCTTAATTTGACTTTACCAAGTTTAGTTTTTAATCAGTAAAGCTACTTAAGTTTCTCTCCATATTTTTCAGCTTTTGTCTATGAAAACTCTTAGAGAAGATGGCTGATGTAAGCCTGAAGGAAGCAGCACTAATAGTTGGTGTGGTGGCAGCCTGCTACTGGAACAGTCTGTTTTGTGGCTTTGTTTTTGATGATGTTTCAGCGATTTTGGACAATAAAGATTTGCATCCTTCTACTCCATTAAAAAATCTGTTTCAGAATGACTTCTGGGGCACTCCAATGTCTGAGGTAAACTGTTTGTGAAACAAATTGGGGCATTTAGGAAATTGAAAAAAACCTTGAGCAGAGCTTTTACACTTCTTTTCCCAAATGTGGTTTTAACAGAATAGTTCCTTTCTAATGGCATTTGATAGTGTTACTGTTTTGTACTATAAGATCAGGAACCGACATTGCTTGTATTGTGCTTTGTTCAGTAAAAGAACTTGCAAGAAAATGGAGCTGCATACCGTGCTTGAAGATGTTGTGTGTTACCTAATTCTACTATGGAAATTGGACAACTGACCATTTCTCCTTTTCCTCCTGTAAAAGCTAGACATTGACCATCAAGGGTGTTTATTCTAACTGCAATCTGGAAGAAAAGCTGGCACTCTTAAACAACAAATCTGGGAGTTAGGGAGTGGGTATTGAATTCATTGTTGATGTGGATTCGGAGGTTTTGGTTTGTATCCTGTGTAGAATGGCTGTGTTCTTGCATGAAAAGCTGCATTGGCATTGAAGTAGTTGATAAACATCATTAAATGACAATGGCTAAAGAATTTGCATATAGTTTAGAAAGTTACACATGGTGCCATTGCTGAGCAAATTACTAAAAATTCTCTGGCAGTCATAGATTTACAAGGTGGAATGTCTTGACGGGCAAAAAACTTCTCTTCTTACGTCCATAACATACAGGGTTAGTGCCTTGAGAGTTACTAATTGCTAGCTCTACAAACAGACTTTGAGATATAATTTTCATATAACCCTGTAATGAAAGCTTCCAGACTTTTTTCAGATTCCATCTAGTCCTGCAGTAGTTGAAAGTAAGTGGGTTCCTAAACTCACAGTAAAATTTCAAGTAGTATTTTTCAACACTACTTTACTTCGGAAAAACGCTAACAGTGTGGAGCAGGAGCAAGCCACCTCTTGCCGTGTTGATTTTGCACTTAGAACCAACTGAAAGGTTAATTTTAACTAAATAAAGTCAGATTAATTTGATTGTTCATGACTTTTAAAATCTTATTTTCTTCTCCTGTACTTTTTGTCTGTCTGCATTTGCAATTTGGTTCCTTGTCCCACTGCTCACTCCCACTCCTCCCACCTGCCAGTTTTTTCTTAGATTTTCTTCGTTTGTTTTAAGGATGTATTCAGAGAAGTATCAACAGACTGTGCATTGACGAATCCATTTTGGAACAGGAAGATTGTGTTTATGGATGGAGTAATTGGCAGCATAGACGTATTGAAAATATATAGAAAATATGTTTAGCTGAGTGCACCAAATTGCTTTTTTATAAATTACTGTTCTAAAACATGAAATGGTGATCAAAATACTTGAATAATATTAAAATTATGTGGCAGTAGGAAAAATAGTCAGAATTAAAATCTGTCTACCATTTTAATTTTAAATTGAGCTTTCCTTTAATTAACTAGATTTTCATTATTTTCATAATTTTAATGGTACTTATCTTCAGATCATTATTTTGAAATTAGATGCCTGAGAATAGAGGGGGGAATCATGCGTGTGTAGATCTTCAGAAAGATACTTTGGAGTAAAACGACCTTTGCAAGTTACTGGTGACTGACTGATTTATTTATTTCTTTTCTTTTAGGAGAGGAGTCATAAATCTTACCGTCCCCTTACAGTTCTTACCTTTCGTTTAAACTACTTGTTCAGCGAGTTAAATGCAGTTTCTTACCACTTCCTAAATCTGGTCTTTCATGTGGTGGTCTGTGTGGTCTTCCTCAAGGTCTGTAAACTTTTTCTGGACAACAGGAGCAGTGTAGTTGCTTCCTTGCTCTTTGCAGTGCACCCAATACATACTGAAGCGGTAGGTGATAAGCTTAATGTCTTCAAGGTGTATTAATTGACCTTAAATTTCATGTGTTTTGCATCTCTTTGAGTATCGTAACTCCAAAAAATGTGTGATTTTACTTGTAATCACTATGCCTTTTGCCACGAGTGGTGGAGGTCGCAAATTTTAGTGCTTGGAGTTAACATTAATTTAGTTATTTGATAACTTGGGTCTCTGCTTTGAACATTGACTTTTGTGGTGATAGCTACTTTAGCTTACACAGATACTTGTGTTCCATGATGATTCATCCATTATCACATTTTGCAAATACTATGAATTCATTTCCAGATTTCTTATTTCCAGAATGGCTAAGCACACACCAGGTGTGTTCTGTCCACCTTCTTTTTATGTCAGCATACCTGTTTCAGCAGGGCTTTTTCTAGGATTGTTGCTATGCTACAGCCAGCTTAGAGCCATTCTGTTTGAACCTTCTGGTTTTGCACATACCTGATACAAGAGGAAATACGTTTCTTGCCTCTCATATTTACCTTTCCATTGATTCTGAAAGGCGTTTTCCACTGCTATACAAAGCATTGTTTTTACAAACTGTTGGGTTGTACGCTTTTTAATGGTCACCCAGACTTACAGTGCTGTGGAGTAGATGGAGTCTTACGATCACCATTCCTTAGATTAGTTTCTGTCAGAAACACTGATAAAGTAGATCTGTGGAATTCTCTGCTGTTATTTCTGCATCGCTTGGATTGGCTTTGCTAAGCTGTAATTCACACATGTTGCATAGCTCATTCTCAGTCTCTTTTTTTTTTTCTTACAGTATTAGCTGATTTTTCAGAAAACTGAGCATGTTTAAACCTTTTGCTTCTTTGGAGATATTATGCCACTCTTTAATATGTTTTTAGGGGGTGAAAGAGAGGGTTGTCTTGATATTAGGAAAATGCAGAAGGTTTGCTCTTAACCTTACCTTTGGTCCTGATTTGTTTAGGTAAAAAGTTTATTTCTCTCTTGTTCTCTGAAGACACAAATCTCTGTCAGCAGCAATTCAGTAGCCTTAATCTGTGTACTTTGAGCAAATGTTCATAGGAATTACATTCATGGTGTTTGTAATTGACTGCTGTTTGAGCTACTAATATGTCCTTGCTATAAGAAGTTCGTGACATGTTTAAAAATGCAAAAGTTAAACACCTAGACATTTTTGCTTGCTTTTGTGCTCAAAAGCACAAACTCCCATAAAATCTTGGGTAAAATATGGCTTAAAAAGAGTTTTGTTAATTTCATTTCGTTTTCTGTTTCTTTGAAGAAATGTGCTTTACATTTCAATTTGGTTTTGTTTCTTTGTAGTAAATATAATAGTATGTTTACAGGAGCATTAGCAAGTTTCTAATTACTCAAATGAGTGGTGTTTCATGGCTTAGACAATGCAATGTGATTTTATGGCTTTCATTCCAAATATGATGATTCTTCACCATGCTTGAACTGTCACATTCCATCTGAGATAAGAGCAGCACAGTTGCTTTTAGTACTGTGCAACAGTTAGCAAAAGCTATCATTCAAATCCTGCACAACATTGTGTAGTGAAAGCGTATTGGGTAAATCAGTGTATTACGAAAGTTAAGAAGTGCCGTTGTGAAGCAGTTCAGGAATAAGTGTGCAATTCCCGCTATTAGCCACATGAGGGCACTTTAACACTGTGTGATTGGCAGAACTTTGCGCCATTCCTAAAACACTTAACAGGCGCTTGAGATTTAAGCACAATTGTAATTGAATTCCCCTGCTGTTGTGCTTAGGTACTTGATGAAGAAGCAGTTAAAGAGTTTTTCTTCCTCCTCTCCCCACCTTTTTCAATTAAGCTTTCTATTTGGAGAAATTGTGCGCTTTATACTTTCAAGTGTTTGCATTGAGAGTTGTGCCTCATGTGCAACCAAGAAAGGATTCTTAGAGCTAGCAGTTGAGACTTGTGCACGTGTATAAAAGGCAAAACAACTAGAAGTTTCTGTACGTGGAAAGGAGAAGGTAATAGTGGGCTGGATTTTAGAACTGGGAGTTTGGGTTGACTATTTTAATCAGATTTCAGTGAAAACTCCAAACCAGGTCTCATTCCCAGTTTTTTTATCACTTGGTGCTACCTTTTGTATCTTTTATAACTGAAATGTATCCAATTTGAATTCCTTCAAATTACTCTCCTACTTAGTATTCCCCTGCACAAGAGTTTGAAACAACAGATGTAACATGAACATTTCGAACATTTACCGATCTTATGATAAATAGATTTTTCCTGGAAAAGCTAGCAGAGCAGGAAAAATAGGAAATAATTTGTGTTTGACTTCAGAGAGAAGCTGGTTTCTCGCGGTGTTAATGTATCATTTTCTGAGGAAGAATTTTTGAGGAAATGGATTGAATAACAGCATCGTAGTTTCATTTGTCCTTATCTTTAGAATTCCAGTTCAGTCTTTCTAGCTACTTGGAACTGTTCTGGCCAGAAGCACGTTGACCACCTTTTACAGTTATGGGGTGTCAACTAACCTTGTGAATGCTCAGATTTTCTCTCAGAAGTCACCTTTATATCCAGAAATAGAATCCCTCTTTTGTTGGCAAGGGACTGTGGGAGCACAGCAGCACACTTGCTTTGCTAATGATCTCTTTCAGCTGATCTACAGACAAAGCAGATCAGTTTCTGTGTTAATGCTGTACAGTTTTGAGATCCAGACCAGGTATCTTAGAAACATCTTAAGACATTTTGAAAATAATCCGTGCAAAATATTATCACAAACTCTGATGTCCTATCAGTTGTAAAACATGCTTTGTCTGTGCACTATTTGGTGAGTCCTTTCGTAAACCTACACTACTCTAAATGGAAGCACCAGAGCATAATGTCAGATCCAAATTTGAATACTTTGCACTATGACCTTGTGTTTTTAGTTACTTCCTCTTTTTATGTTGTGCTGGATCAATCATGCTTGACCAAGAATGTACCTAGCAATAAAAAATTCTGGCTGGGTCTGGATGTCTGAAAGTCAGTTATCTGCATCATCAGAATTACATGGTGGGCTATGAAGTTTCCATAGCTAAATATGACTATCTACCTCGGGACAGCATGCCTTTTTTCAGCCAGCTTACTTGCAAAAATTTTTGGATGCGATCAGAGACATTACAGAAGAGCAAAAATGAAGAAGAAAGGCAGTCCTAAATGGTACTATGGTCAGCACAGTGGGTACTGCAGTAACTACTGACCTTTACTCCATTTCTCGTTGTTGGTTGCACCATAATTTTGAAAACAGCTCCTGAAATGGAAATTAACCTGTGTTGCGTTGGGGAATCCGAAACAGAAACCTTCTGCCCTGTGGATTTTAGCGCTTCTCTGAATTTTCAGAAAATCCATTGCTCTGTTTCATGACCAAAAAGGATGTTACCTACAAATTTCACAGAATTTTAATATTGCCAACTGAATTACCATTCAGAAAATTACTGTGTCTGTCGTAAAGCCTGAGCAATTCCATTGCACAGAGCCTGCCATCAATTTATTTGTAACTCTTGACTGCTCACCAAAGAGCTGCCATAGCACCAGTCAAAGGAATGCATCTTTCAGATCTGTTCAGTCAGTCAGAAAAGATGTAAATGAAAGTAATAGTTGTAATTTCTATGTGGCACTGCCTGCAGGATGTATATTTACAGCAGTCCTTGTCAGGCTTTGTTTAAAGCTGCTGTTGATGAAAGCTACATTCTTCCAAGTATTATGAAGAAAGAAATTGCCTAAAAGGCTGTTTGTGCCTGATCTTACTAAAGGTAAAAGCAAGTACAGCATTTCTCAGTTGTGGCATTAATGATGATACTTAGGGGCACATCAGCCACAAGTGGCCACCGGCCACCTGTATCATCCTGTTTTTCAACTCGGTACTGATTGAACTGAAAGCAATCTTAGCATTTTTTGCTCGGTTTGCAGATCCTATTAAAACATATCCTGGCAGTATAATAGTCATGCATTATTCTAGTACTAGAATAATCACTAGAAGAATAATCTTGGTTTTCCTTTTTTTTTTTTCCAGGTAACTGGAGTTGTGGGCAGAGCAGAGCTTTTATCATCTATCTTTTTCCTAGCTGCTTTTTTGTCTTATACAAAATCTAAAGGCCCAGATAACACTATAGGTAAATGATTGACAAATATATATATAACTTCATTTCTGTATCACTGATGACAAAGCTCTTAAAATGATAATATGGGTGTATTGGTGTCATGGTTTAACCTCAGCCAGTAATTATACACCACACAGCCACTTGATCACTCCTTCTCCCTAGCAGCACGGGGGAGAGAATTGAAAAGTAAAACTCATGGGCTGAGATAAAGATGGTTTAATAGAAAAGAAGAGGGAGAAAATAATAATAGTAATAATAATGATGATGATAATAAAATAATTAGAATATGTAAACCAAGTGATGCACAGCGCAGTCACTCACTGCTGACTGATGCCCAGCCCGTTTATATAATGAGCATGATGTCATAGGTTATGGAGTATCCCATTGGCTAGTTTGGGTCAAATGTCTTGGTTATGTCTCCTCTCAACTTTTTGTGCCCTTCCAGCATTCTTGCTTAAGATCATTGACTTATGATAAGCACTACTTAGCAAGAATCGAAAACTTCATTGTGTTAACAGCATTATTTTCATCCTAAATCTAAAACCAGCTACTAGGAAGAAAATTAACTGTATCCCAGCCAAAACCAGAACAATTGATTATTCAGCAAGTGTGCACAAAAAACCCTTAGTCACCAAGATACCAGTGTAATAGTACTTTCCATTATAAATTACCTTTTTTTTTTTTTTTTCCTTCAAGACTTAATTACTTTTTTACCGGTTTTATAATACTTAGAGTAGGAGACTTGGACTGACCTCTATTAATGCGAGTAAGTGAAAGCATACTGAGATGTCTCAGACGGTCACAAGTAAGCTGCAAACTTTCAGCAGAGATGTAGGAAGCTCACCTCTTTTCCAAAGTCAAATTGACCTTGTGAAAATTCATGAGTCCCTATAAAACATTCCATTTCAAAAGGTGTTTTCTGAATTAGGAAAGATTGGGGTTGTTTTTTTTTCCTATCATAGATTAGTCTTTTGCCTTTCATTTAGTCCTTTCAGTTCAAGGGAGGTAGTTTTAAAATGTACACATGTGTTATAGGCGACTGGTTATCTCGGTCAGCTGAGCGTAGCGCTAACAACGCTAAGGTCATGAGTTCGATTCCCATTCGGTCCCCATGTGTTGCCTGATCTAGTCGAGAGGTGACGTCCCTGGCGGCAGGGAGGCTGGATTAAAATGATCTCTGAGGTCCCTTCCAGCTTAGGCCATTCTATGATTTTTTGCTGTAGAGTGAAACTGATAATCTTCCCTTTAATAACAAATGGCATATTGAATAAGTTTATAGAACATAGCATGTTCAAACATGAACACATGTTCAGGAGCCAAAGTCTTCACGTTTTTAGGTTAATTTAGTTTATCAAATGTTTGTTTTTGCTGTAAGATGGGACATTGTCAGTAATGTCTTCTTTATTTGCAGTGTGGACTCCAATTGCAGTGACTGTATTTCTAGTAGCTGTCGCAACACTGTGTAAAGAACAAGGAATAACAGTGGTGGGGATATGCTGTGTGTATGAAGTATTTATTGCTCAAGGGGTAAGCTGCTGAAAAATAAGTTGGCTGTATTCTCAGGAATTCTGTAATGAGACATTAACTGCTTTGAACTGTCATATTTCAGCACTGATTTTTATCAGTTCAGGCTGACTTATACTTCTGTTACCACGTTTTTTTTTGACTCAGCTAGTGTTTAACGTACATGATTCATGGTGAGGGAATCCAGTGACTTCTAAGCTGTCCTTTACATGATATACAGAGGTGTTACCAAATGCTCTCAGTAAGGAGTGGATATCTCTTAATGGAAACCTAAGGTTTTAGTTGACTGAGTTTTACAAAGACATGTAACAGCCTTGATGAAAAAGTCTATAAAGTGCATAAAGATGGGGGATTTTTTATTTTAATTCCTTTTGTCAAAATAGAGAATATACAAAGGCACTCACTCTTCTGCTTTGGAATAGTCTCATCTGAATCAGTAATATTCTTAGGAAATTTGTTGTTTTAAGAATACCTTTAAATTTATTTTCTAATCTGATTGGTTTCACTCTAAGCGTAACTTTTGTTTAGGAAAAAAAGATACGGTGAAATAATTCTTAGCTTTTTATTAGTCAAACCGTATGCAATTTAAAAATACATGATTGCATGTAAAAATACATGATATTGTAAGAAATTTTTCTAGTTTAATATTCCTTAATTATGTGAAGGAATATTTTGCAGAAGCTACAACAGTAAAAGGCAAAATGTTGTCTGTCTCAGAGATACATATTCAAGGCCAAAATACTAAAATCACATTTTTTTTATTACTACAAAAATCTGTGCATTTCTAACTACTGCCTTTGCAAGTCTAGTGAATAAACATCCACTATTCAAATGGGATTTCTGAGGAAATCACCAGTATGTGACCATACTTTTGAATCCACTCTTCCTTTCTATTAGTAACTTTTGATCTGATCCTCAGTTTCATGAGGATCAAGGAGTTTGTGTAAGTCACCTGAGCAGAAAAGATAAAACCCAAACTGAACCTTCCTCTGAGGGCACAGATGTAGCATGAACAAACTGATAATTCTAAAAATAGTGATTTATGGTCTTCAAAATTTATTTCTTGGTCATACTTGATTTATTAAAGTCTCTAAAAGTAGTACAAAGTTTTTAATCTGTCAGTGCAAAATACAGAACTACAGGCATACAAGTTCAGCTATGGTAGTGTTAGCAAGAGTACTTGAATTATTTTTATTAGAGTGATGGACTTATTTAGGGGGTTGTTATGAAAGCTGTGAGAAGATAAGTAACTCTTTGGAGCAGGCATTTAGAGAAAAACAAGAACAAAAATAACAGCTCATATTTATCAAAGGGATTAATGAGTACGCTGCCTGTTTTTAAACAATTCTTCCTTCTGCAGTACACCTTGCCATTGTTGTTGGACACAGCTGTACAGATTCTTCGAGGGAAGGGCAGTATTCCGTTCTCTATGCTCCAGACCCTGTTGAAGCTCATAGTCCTGATGTTCAGTACGCTGCTGCTTGTAGTTGTCAGAGTCCAGATTATCCAATCTCAACTTCCAGTGTTTACAAGGTAGGAATGCAAAGTCTCCTATTTACAGATACTGGCAAATAAGGTGCAGTTTAATGCGATCTGAATGAAATGACCAAAACAGCAGTGTTTATTAACTTATTTTAATATTGGTAAGTAATGACCGTTCAGTATTGCACTTTTTGTGAAATTGCTAAACAGTATATTTCAGTACCTGTTGACAAGGATGTCCAAAATATTAGGTAGTTGAGCAGGCATTAATTTTTAAAAACTTGTGGATGTCAATTTGTTTTAGTAGTTCAGAAATCAAATGTTGTATTACTAAAATATTTTTTATTGGCTATCTGTTTGAACTCTGGCTGAATACTCCAATCCCCTTAAGATTTCCCCCTCCTACATAAAAAAATATTTTGGGGGTTTAGGTATGTTCTATGCAGAAAGCGTGGCTGCCTTCAGATGCAGTGCGTGAATATAAGTATATACGAGTAATGTCAGGACTGAAAAACTGTAATTTATCTTAAAAGTGCATGAGCAATGTAGAAATATGTATTCTCCCTGAAAAGCGAGGCAAACTATAAAAACATGAACAAGGACTGCTGAATCCAACTTCAGATGTAAATCACTGTTTCCTCAAGCTTATGTTGATTCTGTCTTAAAGGAGTTTATTAAACTTGGAGGGAGCTTTATCCTGCACTAGGATGGATCACCGTGCGTGGTTCCCAAGTTACACTACTGACAAATGAAGGAAGATTAGGATATTGTACATGTCTGTTAATTGATACTTTTGAGTCTAAAATTTGCTGTTTTCTGAGCACAAAGTGGCTCAAGACCATATGTTTTTTCATTAAACACTCCTTTATCTCCTTTCTTTTGCTTTAGGTTTGATAATCCGGCTGCTGTTAGTCCTTCCCCAGCCAGACAGCTGACTTTCAACTACCTCCTCCCTGTAAATGCTTGGCTTCTTCTCAACCCCTCAGAATTATGCTGTGACTGGACAATGGGAACTATTCCTCTCGTGGAGTCTTTGTTCGATGTTCGAAATGTTGCCACCCTTACCTTCTTTTGCTTTTTGGGATCCTTGATTGTCTTCAGTCTCCGATATCCTGGGGATTCCTCCAAGACTGTATTGATGGTATGAATGATACACATTGGTTCTGTCCTTTTTTTTTTTTTTTTTTAAAGAGAGGAAAGTGGCTCAGGTTGCTTGGTCACGTCTGATCTGCTGTGACCTGGAGAGATTGCATGTGTCTCTATTTGGGATAGAATGAACACATAAGAAAGGAGGAAAATTATTGTAGCCACAAAACCATTAAATTGCAATCAAGTAGGTGACTGTCAGGGGTGAGTTGGAGAAGAAGAGACAAGAGATGAGAATAAATATGTCCTTTGTTACATATTTGCGAACTATATTGCAGCCTTTTTCAGGTATTCAGAACTCAACTAGCAAATGGGCGTTTTTAGTAGAACTTACAAATTTATGCTTTAAGGGTCATAATGCATTTCCATCCTGCTGTCTACCTTATTTAAATGCCATTAGTACTGCTGTGTATTTAGTAAGTGACTAGTTTTTCTTTCTCACAGGTGTAAAAGAAAAACACATATTTTGGCATTTAGGAATATAAGTTTTCCTCTTTTTTTTTTTGGTTTAGCAAAGGCACTCTTCTGCAGCCTTTTCCATATTCTAAGGAAAAAACTAATTTTGTCAACCTGTAAGATCAGTTCTTGTTTTTCAGTATTATAAGGCCTTAAAACTGAAGTGGAGTAACAGAAATGGATATTTTGAAGGAAATGGAAAGGAGCAAATGGGCTAGTCCCTTTTTCATCCAAACCCACTCATCTTTTTGATTGCTTCCACTGCAAATTGTCATAAGATTAATGTTTACCTGATACCGTGTTTTTATTAAATCAGTGGCAGGGTTATCTGTACAACAAACCTACATGCATAGATCTTAGTCTGCCTAGGAATGTACTTTTTTTCATATGTAACTCAGCCACCAAAAGTTTCAGATGGATGGGAATATTTCCGCACAATTAAAGACGAAGGGTTTCTTTGCAAACTGATTCACTTCAAAGAGATCCAACACGATAGTTCTCACTCATATGTTTTTTCTTGTAACTTGAGCCTCTTGTCTTGAATTTGGAAGCTGTGTATGAAAAAAAGAAACTGGCATAGTTTATTGGTATAATTAATACGCAAGATGACATGCCTGGAAAAAAATGTTACAGTTTTACACCACTTAAAAAATGTAAACCAAGTAGTTTAATCTTCCTTCGGCCAGCTCTTGAACTTTAAGGCTCTTTATTTCC
>NW_009734374.1:0-23898 GCF_000703405.1 Apaloderma vittatum | reverse complement strand
TGTTTACTCCATACCAGTAAAGCTCAGAAGAGGAGAGGATTAATGGAATTGTCAGCATACATTGTTTTAAGCCAGTTAGGTTTTTTTATAGTCAGTAGGGTTTTTATATTTGTTTTTATTATTCAAAGTGTTTTTCTTTATAGGAAGGGTCGTATGAGATCAGTGTGCAATCCTCAGTGTTGCTTAACACGGTATAATGCTTGTTTAATGAAAGTTCTTTAATATATACCTATGTTGTGTATATAACTTTCAGCACAATGTTGAATTTTTTTCAGACATAGTATGTAAGTGCCTGGAAGCTAATTTCTTAGGAAATGAGAATGCAATATTTTATATTAAAAATTAATTGTTATGTACTATAACTTGCAACAACACTGCAGGCCAAATGCATTCCAATAAGCCATTAATGCCCTGATGTAGACTGGGTAGTCTGCCAAGGGAGAGGTGAGGGAGAACAATTTCTTTTGTACAATCATAGAATCATTTAAGTTGGAAAAGACCTTTAAGATTGAGTCCAACCATTAACCTAACACTACTAAGTCTACTGCTAAATCATGTCACTAAGTACTGCATCTTTCAAATACTTCCAGGGATGGTGACTCAGCCACTTCCCTGGGCAGCCTTTTCCAGTGCCTGACAAGCCTTTTGGTTAAGAAATTTTTCCTAATACCCTAGTATTTTGGTGAAGAAAGTGAATTTTTATTTCATGATGCTAGTTTACACAGATTATGGCAATGTTTCAGTTCACCTGTGTTGAACTACTAGTTTTAAAAAACTTTTTTTCACACTTGGTTCTCACTTCTGCCAATAAAAGCCTGAATTTGTGTCGGTCAAAATAAACTACTAGCCTCGCAGATATGAATTCTATGTGCTACTCATGTGGATGCTGCATCGTATTAGTGTAATGGTGACTTCTTCACAGTCGGTACCACGGATGGACTTGCGTTGTTCAATGTTTCATACTCTAACTTCACTAAAAAGCTGCTGTGATTACAAACCTCGAGCATGTTTTGGCTCTTCCACTAGCTCAGTGAGCCCCTGAGGTGTCGTGCTGTGGCCTGATCGAAGGCAAAAGTCTCAACCTACTTTTGTTTATGAGATCAGAAAAGGTACAGCTTTAGACTTGATGCAGAATAAAAGATTTTTATTTGGCCTTTGCAAAAGTCATGCAGAAGAGAAGGATCCGAAATGCAAATGAGAAGGAAGATTGCAAGTATGTCTGAACGCATCTTTCTCTGTTTGCTGACGAGGATATGGATTTGGTGCTGTACTGCATGAGGGACAAGACAGAAGCAGAAATTCCTTCTCCCACTTCAAGTGCAAGTGGACATTCCACAGTTGTCCCAAAATACAGTCTCGCAGGATGAACTCGTTACTGGGACATGCAAAAGTTGAAGGACTCACTTCCAGTCAATTTTCATCCGTTTGCTACGTGTCATTTCCAGGAAAAATAGCTCTGGTAAGTGGGTACATTGTATTTCATTTTGCCTAAATTTAGCTTGTTTCTAAAATTGTCTTTTCAAAATAACGCTAGAAGAGGACAGAACAGAAAAATTGGGGCTTTTTTTTTTTTTAACAATATTTAACAATGAGATTGTATACTATAAATCAGAACATGCTTTGGCAAGTTGATGTCATTTTGCTGTTGGAAGTAATCAATTATTCTCATATTAGTAAAAGTATACGAGCAGTTAAATTCTCTTGTATTTTCTGTTTACTTTGTCCCTGTGAACAGCCAGGTCACTTGACTATCAGACTAGGTGATCTTTATAAGCAAGTTACACTACACATACTGAAAAATGTTGAGTGCTAAGTATAGTACTGATCTGGATTTACTTGGGTGGCTTTTCAGTCAGTTTCAGAATCCAGCTCTGATCATGGCCCTAGTTTGTTCATGGAATTTCTTTGCTATAGACATTCCTTTGTTGACTGGTGAAATTTAATAAATTTTTTGTTGTTTTGTGTTTGATTGGGGTTTTTTTGTATTTGTTAAGTGTCCTCACCAAGGGTGCTTTACCTCCCTTCTGATGAGACAGCACTTCATGCTACTCAGCTGCAGACTTTGGTGGCTTGTTACTGTGCAAATGTCAGACAAAGACAGGTATCCTTAGGCTTTTTGGAATAAATTTATAACACTTTTAAATGTCGTGCCAAGACATAAGTACTTCTAAATTTAACAGTATTTATTTCTCTACTCCTTATGCTTTCACCTCACTCAGACTTTGAAATGTTTCCTTGTGAACTTTTGACTGGTGGTTACTTAGCAGTTCAGATACTTTTCATAGCTTACAGTCACATATTAAGAGTTTTGTCATGTGCTTTTTTCTTCCTGAGTACTTTAACAGTTTCTGTCTTTTTTGGTTTGTTCTTTTTTTTCAGTTGCCTTGACCAGGATAGTCTTTGAATGGAGCCTCTGCATCTGCTGAAAAGACTGATAAAAAGAATAAGTGAACAGAAGAGAACGCATTTTTATCTGCACTAGGGCTTTGAGTCTATTGCCCAAGAAGTTATATTTGAAGGACAGGCAGAATGATCTAAAGAGAAGTTCAGCAAAGCATTCTGTAACATTTGTTTTCAGAAGAATTGCACAGAGCGGAACATGCAAAAACTTCTTTATTAGATGCCTAGATCATAAGCACTCAGTGGAGACCAAGTGTTTGCAGTATCAGCTGCAGAGTCCTTTCTGCTCAAACTCATTGGAAACAATTTGTTTTCACTATATATATGTTGACCTCATGGGGTTGTGGGACTGATGTCCTTACTACATTTAAAAAAAAGTGATTTTTTTTAAAACAATAATATAAAAACATAGTTTTTCAAATCTGAAGAGTTGACTTCAAATAAGTATATTGGAAGATTTCATAAGTTAATTCATTTATGGCTATATACAAGCCTTACTTTATCAAGCTAAGTATGGTTTATTCACAGTGCAGTAAAAACATTTGCAAAACTCTACCGTGTGCTAAAGCACACTTCAGACATGCTTTTGTGTGTTTGCTTTTGTACTCAGAAATTAATTTACTTGCTCAAAACAGAATGAAATACTGAATGATACCCTCATTTCCCATAATCAACCCCAAAAGTGTGAAGATATTTGCTATAACTAAACTAAAAACTGAAACAGAGGACTGACTTGGGAATGGTGTAATGAATCCTGCATTCCAAAGTGGATTACAAAAATCTGTTAGGAAGTCCTGTGTTGAAGCTTTTACAAATTGAGAAGTGCTCTATAAGGAATACGTACTACAAAAATGTAAAGCAGAAAGGTGGAGGAATGTGAAATGGTAGTAAATTAAATTTTGTCCCCAGGTTATCAATGTATTCTCTATATTGTGCTTGTGATTTCTTCAAGACTCAGTTGTGTGTTTGTTTTCATGTAGCCTAATGAATCGCTGTGGATCAGCTGAACTGTGTTAATGAGTCGTATGCAAATTCTCGGCCCCTTGAAATATGAGCTAAAACCTTGAAGTTTTAAATCAATATTGCAGTTTTATACATGAAATCCTAGATTAACTTTCAAACTGGATGCGTTAAGTATTTTAGTATGGAAGAGGCAGGTAAAGTTACGCATAAGTCTAGACAGAAGGTACCAGCAAGTTGTATTGACAATTTTGAGAAAATGCCTCTTTCTTTCAAGTAGCATTCAATTGTTTGGTTTTGTAACTTGGAGGCCAGATATTTTGAAGTAATTTAAGTCTTTTCTGGTGCCAGAGATGGTAAAGCTGCTATTTAACAGTGGCTCAGAACTTCAAGCAAATGGTCATGTCCACTTCCTTTGCAACAGATTAATTTCTCTGTCTTAATGAAGACACTTTTTGTTAAGGTGTCTGTCACCAACCTAAGAGCTGTGATTATGCTGTTCTTCAGTCCTTTGCCCTTTTAAATACTTCAGGGTGTCCTTGGAGCACAGTCTGAACTCTGATGTTTATTCAGCATCTGATTCTGATTTTTGTGTTATTTCTTCGCATTTTTTACAGAAGCTAAAAATGGACTTTACTGTATTGTAAAAAAAAACTGCATCATGTAAGCTGGTATACCTCTTTAATTGTTATCAAAGATGATGTCTGGGATTCTCAGAATGTCATGTCGTATGTGGAACTCTAATTAAAAGCATTTTGAGTTTGAACCTTTTGCTCCTAGTGTTTTGTCGTACAGCTGCTCTTTTCTGTGATGTAGAAAAGCAAATACACTTGCAGGCCCTTCAGTAAGAAATAGTGTCATTTGCAGGTTAAAATTTGCCATGTTCAGAGTGGTCTGAATGTAAAACAGATCTTAATGTTTAAAAGAAAAAAATGCAAGTATCTATTGTGTGTCTTTTTCTGGTATGTTTTTTGTAATTGCTTTGTAATTTGTTTCTTGGGCACAGTTTGTGACTGTAGTAATTTTGATTATTAATTCATGATTTGCATTTCTTTTCTAGGCACTCTGCTTAATAGTGCTGCCATTCATTCCTGCATCAAATCTCTTTTTTCCTGTTGGATTCGTAGTAGCAGAACGAGTGCTGTATGTTCCTAGCATGGGATTCTGCATTTTAGTAGCACATGGATGGAGGAAATTATCACATAAAAGGTAAAGTACTGTTACGTAGCACTGGTTTAACTCATATATCTTAATTTCATAAAAGATAACCGTATTTATAACTGCAAACTTTCTCAGTAGAGCTTTTGCCAGCATGAATTTGCTATGTTATTGCTCTTACTCTGTTTCAAGTCCACACAGAGAAATGACCAAGAAACCATTTGGGAGTCATGTGAACAAATGACAATGACAAAGAGTTTCTTTGGGAGACCAGAAGCTTATTCTGAGGGTATTAGAACATTTATTTAAAATACAGATACACATACGTAGACACACATGAACATGTATACACATGCATGTTTGGGATTTATATATGTATGTGTATATATATAAGCATACATAAATTCATAAAAACCCCTCAGACTTGATATACAATATATACATAAAAACCCTCAAACATTTTTTAAAAGCATTATAGCTTACACATTGCTACAAAATAGACTTTACATATGAGATTAGTAGTATAGCCCATCTCTCTTCTGTAAAGAAAACTAGGTATTTTCCGTTTACATCATAGATAATTTTAAGGATCAGGCAAAATAAAATTCTTGGGCACATTTGATATCTACTTTCAAAGATGATTACTCACTGAAGTTTATGTGATGCGTGTATATCAATCCACAGCATATTAAAATATATTTTACTGATTTAATTTTCAGACATGTCATGCTAGGAATGGAGATCAGAGCTATTGAGAAATTGTCAAACTAAAGAACTTTTTTGTGAAATTTCATAACTTCCTTAGGAAACTCTGCTCTAAAAGCAAGTTTTGCACACACTTTTGTTTTTCCTGCCATCTCGTACGTTGATCTGCACATACCTTCCTCTGACCTCATTACACTAGTGCCCTCCTAATGTTATCTCAGAAGAACGAAAAAGGTGGCAATTCCCAGCCTGCGTTGTCTGTTATCACGAGAGGTGAGGCCGTGCAGTATAACTTACGCTGACTGCTGCTGCCAAAGATGACAGTGCTGGATAACAGGAAATTAGTGATACCTTGTGGGAGTGAGGAGAAAGTATTATCACAAATCCCACTGCGAGACAGTAAAAATAGAAGTGAGGTAAAAAGAAAACAAGGAACCAGGAGAGGGTGGCTAGGGAGAAATAAAATTAGGCAGCAGCGTCGTTCACTACAAAGATATTGGGAATCTGCACTCTAGAAAGTCCTGTGGGAGAGAAGACTCCTCGCTTTAGAAACATGTGGAAAGAAGCTTTCTCATAAGGCTGGTGGGGATGTAAATTTTGTGTATACTAGTTCTCACTCGTCGCTTTGCTAATGTTTTAGAATTTTTCAGTTCTGCTGGGCTGTCTTTTTTTTTAGTATTTTCTAAGACCAAGCACAGTAGTTAAGTCTGTGCAGCACCTTGTATGTCTTGAAAATGGTGGGGAAAAAATCTTTCCCTTTTTTTGCAAACCCCTGTAAAGTACATAATGGTGTGAACATCTGTTGCCATAAGTCAAACGTAAGAAAGAGTGGGCGATGATAAACAGCCATATGTCTGCTAAAGAATGAGATTTTTAAAACCAAAATTATATTCAGGATTCTTGGAAGACTTCTGGGTGTTTAATGTGTTTTTTCATAATTAAATCAGAATTCAGAGGTAAAATGACCAGCGTCCTTAAAGCGTATTTTTTATATCTGTTCTGGTTGAAGTCAGTCATGTTTAAACTCCAGAAAAATAAACTGCATGAAATCTAGAAGGTTTTTACTGACAGGGTTGTCACAGAGAGAAACTTGTGCCCCACCTTGCGTGTTTAAAAACAAAATTAACTATGAAGACACTAAACCTTTCTCCTATTTAGGTATTACAGTAGCACTAGGATTTTATTTGCTTGTGGAGAGTTAGGTAGTCTCCACAGTAGACCATTAAGACGTGTTCTGCAGTGTGAGAAGGGCTGATGTTATGTGCAGTAATCAATTTGTGTGGAATTGTTTGATATGACAAAAAAAGGACAGAATGATATTTTAGTTGCTTCTTTCATTTTTTTTTAACATTTTGTAGCATTTTGAAGATCCTCCGAACCTCACCGTTTGGCACCATGATCATGTTCATTGTCTTTAATTACAGATAAGCTCTAAGAGAAGTGTATTTTTGCATATTTTTCATTTACATTGTTATATGGATTGCGTTCAGTCTTAGGTGAACTACATAACAAAAAAATGGTTAAATAACAAAATTAACCTGCAACTGCACATTTTTTTCCTTTCAAATATTGGAGTGCTCCATTTGATGAGGAGGCAAATAAATTGAAGTATACCATTCACCAATATGCTCCTTGATCTCTTTGCCTTCTAGCGTATGAGATGTTTGTTCTAGTATAAATGAGAGTTCTTCATGTGCTTATAACAAATCTTTGTTTTATTTAATAGTGTGCTAAGAAAGGTTTCTTGGGTTTGTTTGGCTGCGGTGCTCTTCACTCATGCCTTAAAAACACTGCACAGAAACTGGGACTGGGAGTCAGAGTACACGTTGTTTATGTCAGCCTTAAAGGTACTGTATTCTCTTTGGAAAGGATACTGGAAAGTTTCTGTTGCTGCTCTCAAAAAGCGGCAGTAGAGCAAGATAAAAGTGGAGAGAAGTTATGTTTATTTTGCTGCTTTTGGTTCTACGTTGACAGTATCAACATCTATTTAGTTGCTTGTGGGAATGCTTTAAAAGGGGTGTGAGGCACACATGGGAATTCATATGCAAGTAGAGGATAATTTTTTTCCTGTGTTAAAGCAGTTGAATGGATGAAAATGCAATATGTGTCAGTACAAAAATCTACAAAAAGTTTGACGCATAGAACAATTCCTTCCTTGTGCATATGGCGTGATAGGATAGTTTGTACAGCATCCCATAAGATTTATAATGAATTTTAAAACATTTGGTATTTCTAGCAGCAAATAACTGAAATAAATGGATGTTCAGCAACAATTTCAATATAATCATTCATTATGCAGTGTTTTGTTATTCTTTACATATATCAGGTTGATGAAATCTGTCATTTGCTGTGCATTTTTAGATCCTTAAGACATAGTTAAAACCATTATGTGTTATGTAATTGCAGTTTAATAACTTGCTCGTTGGTATACTTTCTTCTGATTTTAGGTGAATAAGAACAATGCCAAACTATGGAACAATGTGGGGCATGCATTAGAAAATGAAAAGAATTTTGAAAGAGCTCTACAGTTCTTCATACAAGCCACGCAGGTGCAACCAGGTAACAGCTTTGACTAGTTAGCACTGAATGACATCTCTGAACTCCTAGTATTTCAGTATGCTTAGCTTACTCAACAGCATCTTCTCAGAGATCTGGTTTTTTCCAACTGAACATCAAACAATGTCATACGCTTTTGTTCCGTAGTTTTTGGAAATAAACTCAAAAGAAGTCCTTCGGAAAAGTTTCTATCTATAAAAAGATGCAAAGACGTGCCGTTTAAAAACCACTGTTTGGATGACATGCTTTCTAAATTAACTTAAGATGTAATTTTTCATGAAACATAATCGTTATTTAATTTTCTTATTTAAAACTGAGGAAGTGTACAAAAACCTAAAAATCTAAATAGTATCAAAGTGTACATTTACTCTATTTTATCTGTTGCTGTTGCAAAAGAAGTTCTAAGTAGTACTGGACAACCTTTCCTTACTCCTTTTAGAAGCCTAGTAAGTAACCTTCAATTTATACACCCCTACTATAGCAAAAGATAGACACATGGAAGCACGACATCAAATTTTTTACTGTTTCCCAAAGAAATTTATAATCTATCTTTGGTTCATGGTTAAATTATAAACTTCATAATTAAGATGAAAAATAATACATGATTGCTTTTTGTTGTTGTTGTTGATCTTTATGCAGTGCCTCTGAAGGCATAGATTTTTATTTTCGTGATACTCAGTATATGGAAGTATTTGCATTTTCATTCTTTTTTTTATTAAGATGATATTGGTGCCCACATGAATGTAGGAAGAACTTACAAAAATTTAAACAAAACTAAAGAAGCTGAAGAATCATATATGATTGCTAAATCATTGATGCCACAGGTAATTTTGTAACTTCATTTTATCTACCACCACAGGAGGGAACTCTTTCAGACCTATATTCGTGATACACTTTTTGAAGTGCTCTTGAAGCTCTTTGTTGCTGTATATTTTAAAATTGTTAGGGTTTTTTAAAAACCTATCTATTAAGAGTAGGTTGTATACAATCATGACTGCTAAAAATAATACTAACTTGAAACTTCTTTGTTAAAACTATTTTAAGTTACATTTTATACTGCTGTGTATTATTTTTAATTAAATTGAGGATATAGAAAGAAAGCAGCAGTTAAAAATGTACACCTACAGTTTCTAGTCACAGTGGGTTTATTTTCACTTACAGCCAATACATTGATGGTGACTGAGTTTCTGATCCCTCAAGAGAAGGCTTAAATGCAGCACTGGAGGTGGGAGAAGGTAGCCACTGCAGCAACAGAAAAGCCCTTTGCCTGAAGATACTTTTAAAAACGTGCTTTGTTACCTTTGCCACTTGTTAAGTTATATTTATATCTAGCAAATATTACTTATTCTAGCTCTTTAGGAGAAAGAGAGGAATATTTTGGAGAATGTATGAAGGTGACAAAAGCTGTGGGTAAAATGAGACTTAAAACAAAAATTAGTATCCCTTGAGTATGGCATTAAAAAGTTTTTATTGGGATACAGTGTGAAGACTCTAGACAGATAAACAGGATGACAGTTGCGATGTCCTAGCGTTTTCATCTTTCATGACTACTTTCCATTTGCTGTATCCGTGGCTGTTAAAATCTTACTTAAATTTATCTTAGTCCAAAGTGTTAAAAAAAAAGAATGAAAACGTCAGATAGAAATAGCCTTTGTTGATATGGAGGTTTTGGAAGGTCTGTCTGGTTTCTAATAGCTATCTGCATGAGTCCAGCTAGGTAGTAGCAGAGCTTAATTAACTGATATCTTTGATATCATAGTCATCTATGTCTTCATAGAATTGAAGAAGTAAAAACACTCTGTTTATCTGTTGGTATGATTTTCTGGGAAAGAGGAATTGCTGTTTGTAATCATTGAGAGCCTTCCCACTAATGTCCAGTGATACCCTAAAACAAAGGTGAGAAAGTGGAAAGATCCGTACCGATTGTCTTTCATATGTTTCACTCATCTGTGTTTGGTACGAATATTCTTTTCAACAGATTATTCCAGGTAAAAAGTATGCAGCGAGAGTTGCTCCGAACCATCTGAATGTTTATATCAATCTTGCAAACTTAATTCGAGCAAATGAATCTCGCCTTGAAGAAGCAGATCAGTTGTATCGACAAGCAATTAGTATGAGGCCAGATTTCAAGCAAGCTTACATCAGCAGGTATCTTTTCTAATTTTAAAAATCTATATTCTTGAGGAAACATTTATGTATTTGCAGTACTATGAACAGTGTTTAGTTCACACACATAATTAGCTGCTGGAACTGGTTCATTTCCAAATGAGAAGATGAAGATTTGGACCCATAATCAGTTACTCATTTTGTTAAATTCCTGCTTTAAATGGTGTGTTCCCACATAGGCTGTGTATTCAAGCATTAAATAGCAAGACCCTTCCATTGGATTTCTTTATGAATCTCAAACACAAATTTCTGGTCTCTTAGTTTAGTTTTGAACTAAAAAACTTTTGTTTAGTCTGAATCATGGAGCTTTCTTTATCCTTATTTTTAAAGGTGATCCAAAAAGCACAAGACTTAACTAAAAAGCGTGTAAATTTCAGCTAAATAGGTCAGAGGGATATGGCTGTGGATATTAAGGTTGTTTTGTCAGTTGTGATTTCCATTGGGACTTAAGGAGGTGCAAAGATATCTGAACTGTAGCTGTTGCAGCATTATTGGAGAGCCAATATCAGGAACACTTGATCACTTTTTTTAGTTTTTGTCCTGCATATTCATTTGTTGTTTACAGACTTCTGAGAGCTGAAAGCTTTGGGAATGGTATGTAAAGAAGGTCGTGTATTGTTTTGTATTTAAAACAAAATCCAAAAAAATACAACCAACCAAAAAATGCTGTCATCTCACACCTGCTGTCTATAGGAAGGCAAGCCTTTTTAAAAAATTGCCACTCATTTTCATATTAGTGTGCATAAAAGTTGAACGTTAAATCTGATTTTTCAACAGGGGAGAATTACTTTTAAAAATGAACAAACCTCTGAAGGCTAAGGAAGCTTACCTGAAAGCTCTAGAACTAGACAGAACCAATGCAGACCTGTGGTACAACTTGGCAATTGTTTACATCGAATTGAAAGATCCAGCAGAAGCTCTGAAGAATTTCAACCAAGCACTGGAACTCAACCCAGCGCATAAACTGGCATTATTCAACTCAGCACTACTAATGCAGGAGTCTGGTATGTTACTTGTCGCTTATGTAGATACTGTGCATTTGCATTTGTCGGATTCATGCTATTTAAGTTCTATTAAAGATCTTTTTATTTTTGGAAAGTAGAATTACATAGCACCGTCAGAGAAACTGTTTATTGTGTTAGTCAGCTTTGTAATTTAATGGCAGTGCATGAAATTTGTGCAAAGTGTACATACACCTTAGTTGATCAGCATCTATTTTATAATATAACATCTTATTAAGAATAGTGTTACACAAGTATCTTCAAAATTGTGTATATGTAATCTTTAATAAATTCATATTGAGTAAAATAGTTTAGTATCTGTTTTGCATTTATATGGATTGATTTCTTCACTGATTTAAAAAAATACAGCTGACTTCTGGGGGCTTTGAATCTAGCCCTAGGAAATGTGCATGATTTCATAGGTTCCTCTGTAATACTGCTAATTAGGATGAAGTAAGTCCGATTGTCATGAGTTTTTATTTTTCTTTCATATGTAGTATAGCTTCTAGCTGTATGGGTAAGTACAAACCTTCTGTGAATTCAGGCTGTTGCAGAGTATTTGGCAGGTTACTAGTAAAGTCTGTTTCCCTTTTGTTCGGATGGTAAGCTGCCCCTTAGAAAGAAAGAATATGGAGTTGGCTAGAGCTGATGCAGATAGATTTTTCTTCATCTCTTCTCACATTGTGAGTCAGGTAGTACAATAAATGGCTGATTTTTTTGTCTGTAGAAGCACAAAGGGCTTCAAGCAAGCAGAAGCATTAGCTGTCTAGTATTCAGTTATTCATACAAGAAGGTGCAGCACTGTTTCAGGAGGTGAAAGAAGGCTCCCTGGTCCCTCATCCCTCAATAAATCCCTGCCTGCAATTCCTTCCTAAAACATATTCACTGAATTCTTCAGAAAAATAGCAAAGACTAGCTAGTCTAGTTCATTTTAGTATTACCAGATGAGATTATTTTAGTCCATCTTTTTCAAACTGTGATGATGGAGTTATATTTCTTTTTTTTTTGATGTTAGAAGATATTTGAGCCTGGCTACATCTTTGTGATCTCTGTTTAAACTCTTTCAGTCTGCCTTTAAGAAAATGAGATCTTCCAATCTCAGTTTGCCTCTATAAGAGCTAGTTTGTTAGAACTTACATCTTATCTGCATTCCAGTTCCTCAACCATTCATGAAATTAACTTCTCTTAAACTTGTAAAGACACCTTTTTGTATCTGTTATACCAAACCTAAGCATAATCCAACAGATAATTGGAATAATGATGCTGGCTTTGGCTACAAGTCAACTTTAAGTAGTTCGTTCTGTAAAGAAGGTAGATGTCATTTACTTTTCCTGTTATATAGCAATGACAAAAAGTTGCATTTTAAACCCTTTCCCTTTCACAGTTGTGTTGAAGTTGTTGCATTTTAAATCCTATAAAAATCAGCATTTTACAGGCCTGATCTAAAAATCTTTCAGAGTAAATCTAAAACTGAATGCATTTCCTGTCGTTTAGGTGATGCTCGTCTGAGACCTGAAGCCAAACAGAGGCTGTTGCATTATGTGAAGGAAGAGCCACAGGATGCAAATGGCTATTTCAATCTGGGTATGCTGGCAATGGACGACAAAAAAGATGCGGAAGCAGAGGCTTGGATGAAGAAAGCCATAAGGTTACAGCCAAACTTCCGAAGTGCTTTGTTCAATTTGGCATTGCTTTATTCTCAGACAGCAAAAGAGTTGATGGCTTTGCCCGTCCTGGAAGAACTGCTGAAATACTACCCTGATCATACCAAAGGTCTGATTTTGAAAGGAGATATCCTTATGAACCAGAAGAAGGATATTGTTGGCGCAAAAATGTGTTTTGAAAAAATTTTGGAACTGGATCCCAACAATGTACAAGGAAAACATAATCTTTGTGTTGTTTACTTTGAAGAACGAGACTTAATAAAAGCAGAAAAATGTTTGGTTGAAACGCTAGCACTGGCACCTCATGAAGAATACATTCAGCGTCATCTGAACATAGTTAGAAGTAAAATTGCATCACTCAGTGCTACGGAACAGTCATCCCTTCCAGCTGATGGGACTGCAACCACAGCTACAGAAGGAAAAAAAAAATCATTTCAGAATTTGAAAGAAGTAAAAAATGAGCAGAAGACCACCCAGACAACAGTTGATAACGGCAAAGTGCACTCAAAAAATAAGAAACGAACAGAGAAAAACAATATGGACAAGGAGACTCCCAAAAAATCTACGAAAGAAATCAAAGACATTGAGAAAAAGAGAGTTGCTGCTTTGAAAAGACTAGAAGAGATTGAACGTATATTAAATGGTGAATAGACTTTATCATGTCCCAATAGAGTAAGGAGAGAATACTATTTTTTACTTACTGCTTAATGTGTGATCCAACTGGAAGGTGGTCTCAGTGCTCTGAAAATAGGAATAACACTGACTGCATATCACTTAGCAAGCAGCAAAAGGCATTGCAATGCTTTATGTGAGAAAACTGCAACTTTTAAATATGATGCAGGGGATGGGTGGGAATCAGGGGATAAAGGATTGAGAATAATCTTAAATGCAGAATCCTGATAGTGAGAGAATAACACGCATAAAAATCACCGGTAGCCAGGGATATTCAGTAGTGCTACTTTCAGAGAATCAGCATAAGAACTGAATGGAGAACGAGTGGAGTAAGCCAGACACTGCTGCTTTCCCCTGTATAAATCTGTTTGTATTGATATTATCTACCTTTCCGTTACACATCATCAGTTTAAATCTTCTAGACTTCTATACATGAAAAAGAGTTTTTCTTTGCATTTTTTTGTTTCCAGAACTTAATATCAAGAAAGTCCTCAAGATACCACTGGTTGTAGTATAGGAGGGTGCAAAAACACACTAAAATTTTTGGTTACGTTCTAAATGTGGAATGATATAATAACCTTTTAATTGTTCTTTACTTACAATGCTAATGGTTTGTACTGTTTTACCTGATCGAAATCTCACGGTGCTCTTAAGATCTTTAGACTATGGTTTTACTTTTAAAGGAGTTGTGTGGGGTTTTTTTCAGCTATCAATCATCTGGTGGTTTTTAAAAATTCTGTTTAAAAAAAAAAAAAAAGAAAAAGAAAAAAAAGGGTGGTTTTCTCACTTTTTCCCTGTTCATTGAATGCTGATAAATGCACCTTTGGTACAGTAACCAGTATGCTATGCAGTAGCCCTTTTTGACTTTGTATCAATGGCTGTGGATTGACTCCTTGGTGTAGTAAATCCTTCCTTTTTTCTGGCAAACTGGCTTTACTATTTCTGTCATTAGAACAGTATTTCTATTCCCGTGACTTTTTGCAACCCTAATAGAAGCAATGATTTCTGAAGACAGTGTGATAATAATTAAGCCACTGAATTTAGCCATGTTTAACACAAGGAAATGTAGATAGTATCCTTTGAAATACTAAGTTTTGTTGTTTTGATACTTTGTCATGGGCGTGCATTTTTTGTTAAATATTTATTTTGCCTACTAAAATATTCCCATTTACACTTTTCCACTAATGCATTGTTTTAATTTCTTACGTGAAATGAAAATCTTTGTAATTTCAGCGTTGCTTTTATCCTTGTGCAATGCATATATTTTTGTTTAAATATACTACGGATTACCTAAACTGGATGTTTTTCTTAATAATGGTGAAGGAAGTGGAAGAGCTGGGTTCAGTAATAATGTGATTGTTAAATCTGACTCTTGCTCTTCATGTTTTGTCTTATGTCATGATGTAGAAGTATTCTTTAGCAACTGTACTGTTTAAACTTAACCCTTTTTCTAACTACTCAGCTTTCTGCCTCAGACAATAATCCCCACTGTAAGTTAGAGTACTTATCTATGTGACAGAGGTCTTAAATGGTTGAAGGCCTTGCGTGGACCTTTTCTTTATTATGTATCATTTATAATGTTACTACAACAATTGCTTGCATGGTAATAACTGGGGAGGAGGGGAAGCAGGTTTCTAAAAACATGATTTAAAAGCTGCAAACAGAAACGAGTACATGGTGTGCAGCTGTTCTTCATACAAAAGTTTTAAGTTCTGCATGTAGGTGAGTGCTTCCAGGAGTCTGTTGACCGCACCTTGAAAATTGCTTTTTTATCTTTCTATGAATATCTCGGATAGTTGTAGCTAAAATATCTGATACGTTGACCTTCATAGAAAATTTAACTTGCATAGCTAAATCTTTGTTTTATGAAAGAATTAGTTATTGTTTAGGATGATACAAATGAACATTCATTTGAAACTGGAAAGAACTATGTAGTAAGAAAAGTTGCTTTTTGACAAATGGGGCTTGGATATTTCTCTTTTTTTATATTAAGAGCTCCCAGAATAGCATTGCTACACCACTTTCATTCAGTCTGTAAACTGAAGAAGGGAAGAAAGGCACATTCTTGATTTTTGCAGTTGAGCCTCTGTCACACTACTCTCATCCTGACTGTCCAAGTAGCTCTTATTCAGGGAATAGCAAGAATTTTTAGCTTTATTGAAGCTAAGAGGTGCCATCAGGCTTAACTAAAATCATCAGACTAATGTAAACTAAGGGATGCTCGAGGGTGAGTCTTTCAGTCCGTTATCAGTTACTATGCCCTCTTTATGTCTTAAACAAATTTTAGTAAAAAGAATTATTTTGACAAATGTCAGTTTGCAGAGTTGTATGTAGCCTGTTAGGATGTGTCAGTCATTTTAAAATTAATTTCATGAGAAAAATGGTCCAGTAAAGTGAAGTGACATAACTTCTGAAAAATAATCAAAATAGCATTCACTCATAGGAGAGCTGTCAGAGAATAATTTTGGCTTTGTCTGCCTGCATACAGAACAGAATAACAACAGAATCATAGAATCATCAGAGTTGGAAGGAACCTCTGGAGATCGTCTAGTCCAGACACCCTGCCAGAGCAGAATTGCGTAGAGCACATCACACAAAATTGCATCCAGGCAGGTTTTGAAAGTCTCCAGAGAAGGTCTCCACAACCTCCCTGGACGACTGGTTCCAGTGTCTGTCACCCCACAATAAAGAAGTTTTTCCTCATTTTTAGAAGAAACTTCCTGTGTTCCAGCTTGTGCCCCTTGCCCCTTGTCCTTTCACTGGGCACTACTGAAAAGAGTCCAGCTCCATCCTCCCTGCACCCACCCTTTAGATTATTTGCAGGCATTGATAAGATCAACAGCTGTGTTTTCCCTTTCAATTCATCTTTTCTCCTCTCCCTACCATCCTCATGTCCAAGAACACTATAAGTGTCATCCCTTTTTTACTCCCAGTTTCACTAATATGCAAGAACTAGGATTTTTAAAGGATGGGACAGGCATACTAAAATAATTTGTAGCCCTCTTGTACACTGCAATTGCTGTGGTTGCTGAAGAAACCTGAAGCGATGTCTTACATCATCTTTGCATACATATGCACAAATTGTTCATGCTTAGATGTACAGCTGCAATAAGCATTTTAAGTGTTACACACATTTATGCATATAATTTCAGTGCAGACTCATGCATTTGTCAGACTAATTTTGGGATCTTTTGCAGGTGAGTATTTGCATAAAGAGAGTTAAATACATGTCAGGATTAATTTGCTATGCATATAGTTGGGATGTTTGAGTAGTGGAGTTGCAGAAGGGCAACCCAGTTTTGAGTATTGAAAGTATTTTGTCTATTTTGCACATGAAACATGCCAGGATTTAATTTTCTAGGTATTATTCTTTGCATTACAACCACTTAAAGATGTGATCATTCTGATCTGATTTGTTTGTTCGTTTGTTTATTGGCTTTTGTCAGTTTTGTCAGGGAAGTAGTCAGGTATTGTGAAGAACAGGAAATGTTCTATAAACAGGCATGTTCAAAGTGTCGGAGGTTGGAGTTACAAAGGATTTAAGTGGGACAGAAATTACTTTACACCTTGTTTAGGCAGTACAGGGAGAGATAAAGTCAAGCTAGCGGCAAACAAGCGGGAAGATTGCTATGGGTGGAAGGTTTTGCAGAAAGAAAAGCAAGAAAACATGCAACATGCGCTGCCAGAGGCTTTAACAGGAGGAAATGGGAAGCTTCAGATTGCTCAGTTGTGGGTGCTTGCTGAACTGCACCTTATTTTGGAAAATTACACCAAATTCAGTATATTTAAAAGGAAAATGACATGCTGAAATCTTGGGTAAATAGGTTGAGGCTTCAACCTATGAAATACTGCCTGTTTAGCTGTAGAACCTCAGCGGAGTGTTTAACCAGCTCCTCATTCCCCGGCTCTGGCATGAACCAGGCAGGTTTGGGTATCTTTATGCTCTGAAGGGGACACAGATTTGTTCTGTGTCCACGGGATGTGAAAATGAACATGCGCTTTGTTTTCCAGGCGATATGGCAGAATGGTTACCGAGTTCCCTGTAAATGGATTTAAATTGCTGACAGTGGTATGTCTCAGCCTTTGTTCACCACAGCTAGCTGAACCACAGGCCTGTGGGATGGGCAACCTCGTGTTTAATGGGACTTCAGAGCAGAGCATGAACCTGTGAAAAATGTTTTTTCCTGAGGGAGGAGTAAGCACTCTCCCAAAGCAAAAGCTGCTGAAACCTTTTGCCACCATGCGTGTAGGTTGTCCAGATCAAGTTTTCAGCAGTTTTCCCTCTCAGCTGTTGGATGTTCCAACACTAAGGGGAACTGAGAGCAGCTCTTTGGGAGTGGTGGTTCAGCCTTCTGCCACTTGGTTGTCAGATCAAGTTTTTGCCAGGTTTAGCTGTCCCATGAAGCTATAATGCTGCTCGCATGCCTTCTTTGAGGGTATGAAGCTTTGGGCTGAACACACAGGCATTTGTTCCTTCCAGAAGTTTTCTTTGGAAAGACTCAGTGAAGTACAAAACAATTCTGGGAAGTTAGCAGCCCGCCCCAGGCTCATGGAAACGTTGAATCCCACAAAAGCACCAGGAAGAGTCCCAGCTTGGGTGAGTGTACGTGGCTGGTTTTTTCCGCGCAGAGGCTCTATAATCCACCTCTGTCTGGCAAAATGTCTGGAACTGCAGCAGAACCTGCTTCTCCTGTAAAGTCCTGCTTCAGCTGCTGCCATGTAACCGAAATTATGTTTCTCCGAGTTTCAGCCTACGAATCCTGCTCTGCTTAGACAGAAAGCTTGACTATGGAAAGGATGGAAGATACCTCTCCCTCCACCTGTCCTTCACCTCACTTCCTCTCCATACAAAACTATAACACTCTCGGGTAGTGTTTCAACAGATCAAGAAGAATCTTTCCCCCAAACCTCCACCATAGCTTACAAAAAGGTAAGACATTCGTGCCTGGGATCAAAATAACATTGCTTATTATGTTACATACATTACTATGCTACATATTTTTTTTTAAAAAAAAAACAAACAACAAATAATCCTAGATAGATATGACATTATTTTTATAGAATTCAGTGAGTGGTAGTGCAGCTAGTGTTCTTTGCACACTTAATATCTGCTCTCTGTAGTCTAATGTTCAGTGCCTGTTTACAAACCGGTGGTCCTGCATGTGGGAACTACATCTCATCTTTTGCAAACAGCCAGAAGAAATTGTGTACACACATAAACAAACAAAATAAATTATGACAAACTAAAACATAACAGAAAGAAGCCCAAACCAAAACAAAAAAAAATCACAGAACATTTTTGCATAATTATCCTGGGATGGGAACAACATAATAAGCTATTTAACTTTCTTGGGCTAGGAAACAGTTCCAGAAAAACATGTATAGCTATGCTCAGGCCATTGTCATACTTTCAAAGATTGCTAGAAAGAGAACTGGACTTTATAGGTATCATGTATTCTGAACTGAGGAATTCTGTTTAAAATATTAATATATTAACTATACCCCAGCATTTGCATTAGCAAATCAGCTGCTACATCTTTACCAGTATAAGAAATATACAATCAAAAAAATGTGAATAAAAAATCCCTGTTAAGCTTGTGTCTTCACCAGTACTTCAGAATTGTCAATGTCTTTTGTTAAATGTCCATACAGAGGCACTAACTTTTTTACAGCAAGTTTAGAGGTTACCTGCTTGTTTGAGTGAGCTCAGCATTTTTCAGATGTCAAGAGAAACAGAGAAAGAGATTAAATGTTTGGATGTGAGGGGCTTTGCAGGCCAGACTATACCTCTGATTTCTGGAAAAAAATATATATACTTGCCAGAATTTTTATAGCAGACAAATTGTTGTATTTGATATAGTTTTGGTGGGTGATGCAACTGACAAGCTTTATATGAGATTATTAATTCTCTATGCCTTTTCTATGCTGTGAATGTTATGAATATCAAGCCTTGAAGAATTCCAGGTAGAATAGAAATGAGCATTAAAATAAAGCAAGTTTTTCAGATTTCCTACTTATTCAGCATATAAGTTTGTTTCTTACGTGTAACTGTCAGCGTATTGTCTTTTTAAATACACATAGCAAGGTATTTTTAATTACATGTACATTCATCCACGCACAATGAAAGTAGGTGGAGGAGGAAAATCCAACAATTACAGGATGTCTTACCAAAAGTAGAAGTTGTAAATCTTGGGTATTTTAAAAATACCATCTTGAACATGCACTCACCTTTATTTCATTTGCAATTGTTAACCCAGTCCTACGCTTTTGTTGTACGTGACCATCATTAGACCATGACGCTGTTATACTGCCTCTCTGCCCCGAGAGCTCAGACGAGATTGGGACAACTGGAGCTTGCGGAACGGGGAGGTTTCGCTGTCATCACTCCTCAGCCTCCAGCGGAATAGAGGCTCGCTTGTTTCTTTGGACACACTGCTCGTTGCATCTATGGGAACATCAGACGTTCTGGATGACTATCTCAGTTTGCAAGATATACCAATTTCTCTGTAAATGTGTATGTTCTCATTAGCAGACAAAGATAATGTGGTATTGGACACAGCTGAAAGCATTAGAGTGTACAAGCGAGGGAAGCTACATTATAAGAAATGTTTAATGTTATTGAAATCCAGTAAGATAAAAGGCATGTCATAACTGCTGTGCTCTGAAGTCATGCAAAAATATAGTAAGTCTTATTCCGTTAACAAAACAAAGATGGCAGTAAAAGAAGTTTAAAAGAAGCTTCCGAACACCGTTTCTAACCGTCTTGAACAAGTTCTAAACAGGTCTGGAATGCTGGGTTTTCTTCAGCTCTATATATAAACGTATCGCTTTTCCACTATAAATCATAGAATCATAGAGCAGTTTCAGCTGCAGCAGTTTCAGCTTCAGCATCGAGTCCAGCCTTCGCCCTAGCCCTATCAACACCACTAAACCACGTCCCTCAGCACAACATCTAACACCTCCAGGGATGACGACTCAACCACCTCCCTGGGCAGCCTGTTCCAATGGCTGACAACTCTCTCAGTAAAGAAATTCTTCCTAATATCTAACCTGAACCTCCCCTGGCACAACTTAAGGCCATTTCCCTTTGTCCTATCACTCGCCACTAGGAGTAACAGACCAACTCCCAAATAAATAGCTACAAACAAATAAATAGAGGCAATGAAAAGTATGTGAAAGCTTAAAATTTGTGACATTCAAATACTGTCCAGACACGTAATAGAAACTGATTAGATGAATTTATGAGTGGTATTGCATGAAGGTAAAGTATGAACTGCGATGTGTTATTTGGATGAGTTAGACTGTATTACTGCCCCTTACTTGGGTGGATATAGTCAAGAATTTAGTGCAAGTATTTAGGTTTAAATTTACCTTTCCAGGGGACATTCCTCCAGCTGTTTCTACAGATATTGCAGAAGAACTAATTTGCTGGAATATTCATGAAAAGCAAAAATAAGCGTAATTAAGTTCTGGAGTATAATTAAGTTTTGAGAGTAATTTCCTTCTGATCAATATACATGAAAAAGTATATGAACAAAAATATATGCATTGCACAAGGATAAAAAGGACACTGAAATTACAAATATTAAGAAATTAAAATGATGCATAGGGATTTTCTAAGGATTTTCCAAGTACTTGCACTAATTTATCTTGTGATAAAAATAACAAAAGGAACCCTCTTTCCATTGACTTCCTTTAGCTTTTAATTATCTTAATGTCTGTAAGCCCTTTTCTCCTGAAGAACAGATTGATTTATTTTTTAATATGGGTACAAAATTGGCAGATGATCTTACAAACACAAAGCATATTGTGTGCAGAAAAATTAAAAAAGTATAAACAAGTAGGCAACTGAAATGCAAGAAGACATCTAGGGGATTTTGTTTTAAGAATTAATAACAAAATAACAAACACTTATCTTAGGCTGTTTAGTGTCTGGGTGTCCTAAAGGCCTTGTGGCTCATGAGGAAATATAGCAAAAATTAACTCATCAATTACTGACCATCTTCTCAACTTCAGAGTTTAAAACCCATTTCATGTGGCCTTTTTTACTAGTGTACTGCTCCTTCTTCAACTCTAGATGAAATGATATAAAGCAAATGAAGGTGAGATTGAATTTCAGTTTATATATTTCTGGAATACTTTTGGGTTCTCTTGTGTTCCTTTGTGTTCTGCGGCAGTGATGCTTTTTCACACTGACAGTGTTCTAGGATGGAAGGCTGTGAAGAGTGAAAACAAAAAGCAGAAGGGCTAACTGAAGTTCTTGAAGTCTTTATATATGTATTACTAATAAACATTTTCAATGTGCAGCTTTTTGCTTCTGATTTAAATATGTATTTATAATGTATATATGTATATAAGTCACATGTGTAAGTCTGCTAAAGAACTGGAACAGAATCATTTCAACATTTGCTGGGAAGAGTGCTCATTCTGCTTTATTATTAAGAAGTATTATTATTGCTATTTGGAACAGTAATGTGGAAAAATACCTACAGGCAGCAATCACCACATTACTGTTTCAGATTATTACCTAGTATGAAGCAGTTGCAAAAATCACATGAATGATCAGCTAAGTGCAGAGACTTACATAAATAAGTCTATGGAGTTGTATGATGTGTAGAGTATAACAGTATGTAACTGAAGTTTCCTGTTGTATCTTGTGATTTGGTTTATTTACTGTTCAGTATCCGGCAGGGTTTTGAGAAGGATTTTTAGTTCCAGGGGCAGCAGAGAACCTTTTGAGAAGGTTTTTGCTTCCAGGGGCAGCATCTGTTCATACTGTGGCTCCTCTGCTGTCCATTATCACTTGAGTGGTGAAAGCTGTTATTTTTGTGCTTGACCTCTTGGTAAGTGTCTTGTTAATAGGAAGACCAGAGGGTAGAGTCAACAAGCTAAACTAGAAGAAAATTTCAAGACGATTATATCAGAAGCAGCTGATTTACAAAGAAGGGTGAAATTAACATTGTTCTATATTTCTGTCCTGCATTTAGCTATTTACAGATAGTCTTGTATTTCTAGTAGCAACTTCAGTGCCATTTAGACGGGTAACTATAAATCTTAAGCAGCAGTTGAACCCATGTTCCCTATGTGACACGATAAATGGCAGTGCTTTGGATAGCACCACTGGAAGATGTGGCCTCTGACCTGAGAAGCTTATCATCATGGAAGTATGTGATGATCTAAACTAGGGTATAAATAAAATTGGCATTTCCATTGTAAATTGGGGACTAGCAATAAAACATCTAGGACCTTACTAAGCTTCTTAATTCTACTGAAATATGATCATCTTCAGGATATTGCTTGTTAACTTTCTTCTGGGACTGTAGTTTTCTCCTTAAGAATTTATTGCTTTTCTGTGACTGCATAATTACAGGAAAAACAGTAATTTGCTTTTAAGTGTTGCTGTCAAATCCCATACTCACAGATTTTTAATTTTAATTCAGGGTGATTATGCATACATTGTGAAGAGCATGCTGTAGAATTGCACCAAATAGAGAAATGCTTTGAAGGCCACAGTTGGAATACTGCAAGTACAACGTGACTGCAAAGGACTGAGGGGAAAAAAAAATCGTCCAAGATTTTTCAGCACAAAGATACAGCCAGTGTGTCAAGATGTGTTTACTCCATAGACTACTGGGTGCTTGAGGAGGCACTAGATAAATATCACTTGCATCTTGCTTTTCACATCTCTTTTTCTAAGCATTCACTTTCAAAGTCTGAAAGTGGGTTACATGGACTGTGGTCTAATTTGGTGTGGCTGCTCTTAGGAGTTCTGCTGTGTACTCAGGGTGCTTAGGCACTGTAGCATACAATATTTGAAGAGAGGCTGAAGCAGCTGATTTTGTTTTGCCTAAAGAATTCAAGAGTGGGCTTTATAGGGATTTCTTACTGCAATTTTCAATTATCTGAAGGTATTTGCACAGAAGCTGGAGCCAAATTTTCCTCAATGACACAAAAATGTAATAGACACACGCTGCAGCAGGGGAATTCCTAATTAAATGCAAGAAAATAATTATTCTCAGCATTCCCATTTGCAGATGAACATGCTATTCAGAGGTGTGTCACCACTTTGGTATATTGTCTGCTTCAGGCTCTTCAGCAGTCACGCCCCTGTGAGAACAGGACTCTACTGGCCAAGCACTTCAGCAGAGCTGGAGCGAGTCGTTTCGCTGTGCCAGATACCATTCTAGCTAACTCCAGGCACACATAGTAGAATTTAAAAAGGTACGGAGAAGGATAACAGCAACTAAATTGATGCAAAAGCTTCACAAAAGTAATTCATTACTTACATGCATTTTTACATTTACATTACAAAATTACATGCATTGCAAGAGATTTCCACGGTAAAAGGGAACCAGTGGAGAATCATACAATTTACTGTAAAGATGAACAGGAAATGATTATTTTTTTTTATTTCTCTTGAAACCAGGCTGGGATGCTTAAATGAATGAAGACTTTGTTAGTAAAAAGAATATCTTTGCAGAATACATAGTTAAATTTTATAGTTCATTGCAAGGTGTTGTGTTTGCTGATCCCAAGAAACAAATAGATATATTGATGAAAGTGAAGTTCTATGAACTATCATTAAACACAGAGTCACAGAATGTTAGGGACTGGAA
>NW_009734373.1:22147-29072 GCF_000703405.1 Apaloderma vittatum | reverse complement strand
TTATCAGGCACAGAAAAGATAAAAACTAAAAGCAGTATGTGTAATTAGTTTAAATGTCTGTGACTATTATACATTGTTTCAGAATGTCTGTGACTATTATATATTGCTTCAGAATGTCTGCGACTACTATATATTTCTTTAGCAAGTTTTGCAGAACTTCCTCCCAACGACCCCAGAGGAAGGAGCAACCCTCCCTCAACTGCTGGCTTTGCATAATTTTCCCAAGGGCTACAATATAAAAGAGAGAAGACTCCGAACTCCGGCGCTGCTGTTGGTAGAGCAGAGGCTCCCCGGCACGCCCAGCGCTGTTTGCTTATTGCCCTTTTCACCTTTTTATTGTAACATTTTACAAATAAATTCATAAATTAACCTATTGGACTCTGAGCATTTATAACACACCTCAACACTAGGAGAAACTCCTTCCCTGTGCAGGTGGTGGAGCCCTGCCCAGAGCCCTGTCCCAGACTGCCCAGAGAGGGTGTGGAGTCTCTTGCTATGGAGACTTTCAAACCCGCCTGGACACGTTCCTGTGTGGCTGCCCTGGGTGACCCTGCTCCGGCAGGCGGGCTGGACTGGATGATCTCTAGACATCCCTTCCAACTCCTAACATTCTGTGGTTCTGTGATTCTGTGAAATTGTGCTGAGCTTTCCACACTCAGATTTAACTGTTCTAATGCAGAAAGCATTTATCTGCCTATTCGTATTTAGCAGAGACCCGAAAGCCTCTATAAAGCTTTGTGGCCTAGTTAAATGTACATGTCTGTAACCTTTGAAACCCATCTTCCTGATTTACTGAAATGTTTGCTCAGTGGTTCTCTGAAACTTCTGTATGTCTTTCGATCACCTTTAACAGGAATTCAACCAAGTCCAGAATATAAAAAAGCTAGACAATAGGAATCTCACAGCAAAACATTTGTAATCCAAAGTGAAGGATTTTTTTTTTCTAATAATATATTAATGCTGGTGAAAATTTGATGGAAAAGTATTTTCTCTGATAAGAGATGCATTCTATCATTGCTATGAGCTGCATGAAATAGAGTCCCCAACCAGAATCAAACTGTGGATTTTACCTTGCATTCCCCCCAAATCTCAAATGAATGTTGTATTCAATAAACTCATTACTGCAAAATACTTTTGTCCTATGAAAGTCTTAAATTCTTGATTCATGTAGAAGCACAATGATACGTTGATGTTACAGTTACTTCTACAAGGCTTGTTCCTGACCAGTCACAATAAAAATACTGCAGAATCACAGCTTTACTGGAAATGAAGTCGAGAAGCAGAGTTAAAATTTATCACTAAAATCAAATGGGCTGTTTTATCTTACTTTTCTCAAGGCAGTATAGAGAAACAAGGTTGACATGGCAAAACAAGTGACATCACCTTAAATAATAATCCACAGATCCACATATGAATTTTCTTCCTTTATTTCTTACTTCCTAAGCATACAATCCTATTAATATATTAAAATTATTGCCTAGCCATTATCATTAAATTTATATAATCACTTCTTGTTATAGTTTCTATAGCATAACCTAACAGTGATATTGCCATAACCATAAGACGTTGGTAGCAAGGAGTTACCACAGCATTTTTTCTGTGTGTGTGTATGCATGTGTGTCTTCACTTATTTTAGAGTGAACTCTTAGTGACCCAAGAATTGAAACACAGGACTAGCTTGTGCTCATAAAACATCAGTTAACAACAGCCTGAGTGATGTCTTAGATGTTTTAACTGTGGCTCCAAAAAACGTAGGTGGAAAATTCTGACAGAGGTCTTGAAATTGCAAGCACAAGCTAACAGAGACCACAGAACTACCAAAACAAATCACAAAAGATTGATTTACAATCACTACATGCATGTTAATTGGGGAGCTAGGTAAAGCCTATTTTAGGAGCAACAAAGAATAAATATGCAATATATGCAAAACACAACATAAATAACAGATCTTGGGTATAATGTCCCTTTATGAATCAAGGGAGGAGCAGCAAGTGAGTAGATTGCATTAGCAATCATACAAAAATGATCTGAAGATGCAAAACAGTGGAGGAAGAAACCATCATCACATTTCCCTCAGTGAAGGGCTTAGGATTTTTCTTTTCAAGGAAAATTAGCTCATGAAACTTGGGAGCCAAAGCAGCGTGGGAGTAAAGGCTGTGTGGTGGTTTGTCCCTGGCTGGAGGTCAGGAGCTCACCAAAACTGCTCTATCATTCCCCTTTTCAGATGGGCAGGGGAGAGGGAAGATGTAACAAGAGGCCCGTGGGTTAAGATAAAAAGCAGTTTAATGTAGCAATAGCAAAGGCCACACGTGGAAGCAAAGCAAAACCAAGATTATTCTCTACTTCCCGTCAGCGGGCGATGTCCGGCCACTTTCCCAGGAAGCAGGGCTCCAGTACGAGCTGCGGTTGCTCTGGAGGACGAACACTAACAGCGAATGCCCCCCCACTTCCCTCTTCCTTCTCGCTTTTACATCTGAGCTGACGTTATATGGTGTGGAATACACCTTTGGTCAGTTTGGGTCGGCTGTCCCAGCTGTGTCCCCTCCCAACAAGATGTTGCCCATCTCCAGCCCACTGTTGGGGGAACGTTGGAAAACCTCAGCCCTGGTGCTGTGTGAGCCCTGCTCAGCAGTATCCAAAACCCTGGGGTGCTATCAACACCCTTCTAGCTACCACTCCAAACCCACAGCACTGAGAGAGCTGCTGCAGGAAGATAAACTTCACCTCAGCCTGACCCAATATAAGGATGACAAAGTCTGCACATATCTCCCTACATTATCTTTGTAAGTGAGCTGTAATAACTAGATAATATTGATATTAAGTGTCAGAATTGTGCTTGGACTAATAACAATTCCTTGATTAGATAGTTAACATCGTACTTAGGTTAAAGATAAATTCTTTTATTCAAGAACTGTTTTTCAGTCTGCACAAAACAAAGAGGGTATCTCGTCTGGCATCCTGCCTTTGAAAGCTGGCTTGTAAATCTGGATGTGACTTTATTATCACACTACCATGGTCGCGTTCTTAGTAGAACTTAACTCTGTTAGAATTGATTTTGCATAGTAATGAAGTGCAAACAACTGAAGCATTCCACCTCTGCAGAAGTTGCATGCCTATTTTTCTCTGCTAGACAAGAACATTTCTGGATTTCTAGATGATGAAGTAGCTTCTCATCACCCCACCCCTCATTATTTTACACATACATTTATATCGAACTTCTCACAACTAAATTTTCCTTGATAATTTTCTGCCAAGCTAAAACATTTCTTTATGATCAACATGCAGATTAATATGGAATTTCTAGTCTAATTATTTTAAATTACAGGAAAGCTGCTTTTGTACCTCATGCCACAAACAGAATTGAGAAATGCCATATTCTTCCAATGGAGTACTCTGATTAAATTGGTCTGCTGCATCTGAGAAGAAACAAATAAAGAACTGACATTTCAGCTAAGTTACGCTTTATTTTTTATGTTAGACAACACTCTGTCACCTTTGATTTGTTCTGGAGCACCTCAGCCAAGCTGCTGCAACAGTTTCACAGAACACAAAGAATGATTTAAAGATGATGCCTCCACTACATTCACTTTTCACCATTATAAGCTAAGCTAAGAATGATATAGTATCTCCATTTCAAAAGAGTATTTTGAACAGAATTGACCCCAAGCTGACTCACCCTGAAACTAAACTATACCAAAGGATTGACTCAAAAAATGAGATTTTTGGAGGGGGAAAAAAATCATTCTCCGATTTTGATTCTAATTGCACTGTCCACAAAGAAACTCCACTTCTGTTTCACATGGTATGTCTTTTTTTAATTCACAGTATCTAATGGCAAAATATTAGGTCATATAAAAAACAGCCATAAGCATCCTGTCACTTCCTATGCTACCCGTGCTGCACAGTACGCTGAGTGTATTCACCACTAGTTCAGGAACACAAGCTCTTTTGTGGCTTATCACTTAATTGGCAATTATAATCCTAAAATTAACTACAGGAAAAAAAGCCTCTGGCAAAATGCAACTGGGCAATTCAAACATGAGATATGAAATTACTCTTAAAATCAGTCAACAGACAGCTTATCTGCAAAAACATAAACAAACCCCACTAGAGAGTTAGCACTGTCAATTACCGTGCCCACTCAAGCCTCCTGCCATCAAGGGGCCACATCAGTTCAAAAGTGACGTGGCATGGTTGCAGAGCAGCCATCAGTCTGATACTGGACACCACTGGTTGTCAGCCCTTCCTCAAGAGAAAAAAAAAAGGGAGAAGGCTGAAACATCCTGACTCGCCTTGTTGCTGTAAACACCCCGATATAATCTCCTAGTTGACAATCACTTATAGAAGTCGTGGTACAATAAATGAGCTCATGAAGGGGTCACTTACAATAAGACACCAGCAAGCCAAAAAAAAATCCAACCTGCCACACTAACTAAATACTTCACAACCCATTGCAATGTTGATTATAGGAACATATGCATCTGCAGCCAACCTAGTTTTTTAAAAGAGCAGCAGATGGGCCAAAAAAAATGAGAGACAGATAATAAAATCTCGTGTGATGCACCTTATCTTCCTTTTCTCATGTTCAACACTTCTCCACCGTATCTCTTCACCTTCTAAACCCACCACTAAATTACTTCTCTAGCTAGATGATAGCACAGGGAACCTTGCGATGTGCTACAGATTTCTTCACACAGCACAGCTGAGCCCAATCAGCCTCTTATCAGGCCATTCAAAAAACATTTAACATAAGATTGCTTAAGTAATGAAACTCTTTTAGGTGTTCATTTTCCAATATTTGTAATCATACACACTGAACAGCTAATTCAGCAGTGCCCCAGAGAGACTCCAGCTAGCTCCAGAAAGACATCAACACTGAAATACCAATTTCAATCTTCTTAAAAGACAGATAAAGTAAACCACACAGTTACTTCTCCAAAGAGCAGTTTGTGTTCTTTGCGACCTCAAGTGTTCCACTTAAACTTCTTTAATCCAAGCAGTATGTACAAATAGCTCAAAGGATAATACATACAATTGTTAAATAGTAATAAAAATAATTGGTACAAAGATTTTTGCTTACGACTTTTTAGAAACTACTTGTATAGCTACTGCATAAAAAGATTTTCTTAAGCTTGCAAGGAAAACCATTGTTTTCAATTTCTTCGAAAATGCTTTGGACACATCTAAAATATTTTTAAAACCTTTTAGTTAGAAATTTTTTAAACATGTCATTTTCTTTTAGAATGTAGAACATGTCGAAAAGAGTATCTGTTTCCTACCCAGCTCTACAATTTTCCTTGGATTTAGCCCTTCTCCCAGCACTCATGACTTTGCAGTCTCCTCACATGCTTCACCACTGATCACCGAGGTTAAAAAAATGTATGCTTCCACTTTCTCAAAAGTCAAAAATAGCACCTCTGTAACCTCACAAGCTCCCAATAGGCAAAAGAGTTTTATGGGACTGCCAGTAAATGCCAGGGAAAAAAAAAATTAACTTACTGCAGTAGGAGCAACTCTTGTGTAGGACTGAAGAAATCAAACATTTGTTAGAGAGGACACCACATCTAACAATAAAAAGTTGGGGGTTGTGCTGTGGGTTTATTGTTGTTTTGAGCTGTTTTGTTGGTTTTTTTAACATAGCAACTTGATGATAAAGCCTGCCATCTCCCCGACAAATCCAAAGATTTGAGTCCCTTAAAAAATTTCCAATAAGGATGACCTAGGTGTGCTTGAAGTTTACATAAATCACTGTCTCTCTCTGTGTAACAGTCCAAAGTCTGTCCCACGGTGCACTTGCACATAGATGCATTCAGGTCACTGGGATGCATTCACAACCACACAGATGTAAGAGAGGAGCTTGGGTCTGTCTAAATAAGTTACTTCATTGCCCTATTCACAGCATTCTGGTTTATGAAGAGAATATTCAGTCCTGCTTCACCGTAATGACCGCAGTGGAGCAAATCATCTCTTATAATTCAGTTTTCTCTTTGCATTCAGACTAGTGGCTGTATTCAAAGACTGAAAATGATCTGCTCATTGTGACATGTGAAGATGCAGACTGCGCTTTTTCAATCCATCACTCAGGAGGATGCATTACTGACGGCAGGAGAGGTTGCCGAAACAGGCGCCTCTCTGGCAAGAGAAAAAGATCATCTGGAGCCAACTGAGCTCAGGCAGTGACATTTTCTCAGTCAATAGTATGAAACCAGACCTTATCAGCTTACAGTGCCAATAAACTCATTTTGCGTGCTTCTGAGGACTCTGCAAATAATGACCATGTTCCTCAAAACTGGATAACTCAGTAGGTCCACCTGAGAATGCAGGCACTTACCATTTAAGCCCACTAGCTAAAGAAGGGCTAGACCACAGGAAGCCTCAAGGAGAGAAATAACACGTCAGTCTCATCCAACTAATGTCCTCCATTTGTCATCCTCCAGGAATTATCCTCAGCTGGAGTCAAGAGAGATGTAAATACCAAGCACAACGGGAAGAAGAGAGAGGCTTACTCTGGGGAAGACTCAGTTTTCTTCTCCCTCCTAGTGGAATATGAATCACAGAAAATGCTTGAAAATTGGGAGAGTACTTGAGGAAGCACGATACGTGCCTGCCCTGTTCTCTGGGTCTGACCCAGCACAGCCACACTCATTCCCCTGTCTCTCACAAGAGCACTTTTAGCAACTGAGAGCCCCCTCATCCTGAATGTTTTCAAATTCATGTATTAACAGGTCAAGGGGAAGATGGAAGACAGGTAGGCAAGATATGTGAATTATCCAGTTGTTAAGGTAGTAGTCTGCAGTGGGGAAAAGACTCTGATTTCAGTCCCCATTTCAGTGACTAAAAAGTGGTGTGAGGACAGTCCTCCTTGAGCACTAACTGGGTATTTATTGCTAGATATCCAGAGCATCAGGATGTCCATATGAGATTA
>NW_009734373.1:14313-22116 GCF_000703405.1 Apaloderma vittatum | reverse complement strand
ATGGAAAGAGTTCTCTACAGAAATTAAGTGACCATTACCTTACACTTTATTTCTACTTAATCCACCACAAATGCAAGGGTTCTCCCTGCAGAGAAAGGCAGGGTTCCCACTGCTCCCAGAGTACAATTAGACTTTTAAGAAGAGCTGAAAAGGGAGGGTTTTATTTTTCTCCAGGGCACTGGCAATCAATCACAATACCTTTCCAGATGTGCATATCTGCAGAAAGACTGTAAGAACTTCTGGTACCATTACTACATTAAATTCTCTGATATCTGTCCAGTCCTGATTACATGCTTAGGACCAACTTCTTGATTTGCATTTGGAAACAGCACGGTTACGCTTCTCTAACATTCATAACCATATGCTTAGGGTGCCAATAAATAGATTACCTACATTGTTTAATACTCTGAATAGTAATTATATCTTTCTTAATAATAAATAAATTAACCTGGTTGAAGCAAATGCACTGCTAAACAGTAAGTTTGGTTAGTTATTTCTTGTAGTTTATGTTTATTCCTTGTAATGATAATAGCTAAGTTACGGACCCAAAGCACACCACCTTAAATTGAACTAAGACTTCTCAATACTTCTTAAGTATGAAAGATAATGAAAAAAAAAAATAGAGCTAGTTTAATCTGAAAGGTTTTGCTCAAAAAAGTATCAGTGGTGTGGGGTTTTTTTGTTTTAGGAGTAATTTACGCTTTGCAACTTCTGACAATTTTGCATATGTAAATGAAAACGGTAAGTAAAACTTGAATAATGAAAATGCTTCAAGTATCCCAAAGTAAAAGGGACTACTTTCAACTTTTTTTCAGGCCAAAGCTCTTTTTTGCACTTCTATTTAATTCACACACACAAAACCTCACTCAAATCACATCTTAAATCTTCTTTCTCTGGGTGAAATACTACGCTTAGAACTGTAAAAATCGAAGTGTTTGGTTCTTCTTTTCATCATGGGATGCAGAACTCTTCCACCGAGAACAGGAGACCAGAGGCTGGACCTCCCAAGGTGGTAGAGGCCGGGCACCTCTGGGGCCCAGAGGCTGATCTGGGCACCAGAGCCAGCACTCCCAGGAGCCACGTGTTTACAAGACCACGGAGTGTGGGTGGCAGGTGGACGGTGTCTTCCCAGAGGAGAAACTATGGGCTTTCAGAGAGGGATCTGGTTTCTGCAGGATGTAAGGCCAGAACTCTGAGGACAAATTTTAAGTCATTATCTGGTGTTGTCTGATCTAGTCGAGAGGTGGCATCCCTGGCGACAGGGAGGCTGCATTAAAATGAACTCTGAGGTCCCTTCCAGCCCAGGTCATTCTATGATTCCATGATTCTATTTCCTTCAGATTTTGTTACTATCTTTGGCCTATTTTCTTTTAGCCTGGGGAGACAATTGTTCATTCAATTGTAAGAAAAAAATACTGTTTCATACGTATACAAATGCATAAAACAGTTATCTTCCCAAATGTGAGAAGGATCTAGGGAAATCATATGGAGGAACCTGTGTGAATGCAACTCCAGGAGAAAAAAAAAAAAAACAACACCAAAACAACAATAACAAAAAAAGCCCCAGAGGAATAAAGTTTTTTGAAAAGCAACGTAAATATTATGACACTCTTCAAGAAGTCTTAGGCTGTGTTCATGTAGTTTAGTCACACCCTGTGATGCCTTCTCAAAGGAGATCCAGCCATGGTTGCCACCCGCTGCTGATCTGCTTTCCTGGACATCACTTTTCTCCCAATAGCGTCACAATGCAGCAGCCTTTCCTTCTCCATGTGACGTATGGCAGTTGCTAACATGTCTCACCCACATCTTAGCCACCATTTCCCCTCTAAATTCAATGGGAGAAAAGGAAGCATGGTCCTATGTCTTTTAGACCTCACCTTTAACTCCTGAAGCTACCCATGCTTCTTCCAGGATGAGCGTGGTCCAAACACACTTAAACTCTAGCCAAGGACAGGTGCAGGCTCATTTTATGGCATGAGCTAACTAGCACATTCACACTGATGAAGCTTTTAGGAAAGCTCCAGACAAAAGGGACGGAAATCCCACATCCTTTTCTGAAGGACAGACTAGTCCAAGTGCAACTAGGCAAGAGGAACCTTCTCAGCTTTCTGCATCTGCAAGGCAGCTTGTCTCCCCTCGCAGTCTCTTTCTGTTCAATACACAAGGAGTTTGTGCGGATCCTTAAAAATTAACAAACATAAAAGTCCCCTTATTTCAGTGGAAGACCAGATGCCCTAGGTAGAAAAATGCAGAAACTGAAAATTATCCCCTGCACTCACAGATGTCAGTGTTTTTCTGTAGCATCCAAGACTTAGATTTTTGTATTTGAGCTGAGAGATAAAGAAATAACAAACTCAGTAAATACGGGTTTTCAGATACCATTTGGCTGTTTCGAAAAAGTACTTCCTCCCTTCAGAGCAAGGTTCATTGTACCAGGATACAACAGGATATATTTAGGTCCCCATGTGTTGCCTGATCTAGCTGAGAGGCATCCCTGCCCGTGACAGGGAGGTTGGATTAAATGATCTCTACGGTCCCTTCCAGCCTAGGCCAGTCTATGACTCTATGAACCACCAATATCATATAATTAGGCCAAGGTTTGATGTTTATCTCAGTGCACAAGGGCTTGACCAGCATGTAACTTCTGGTTTTTTCTTTCAGTGCTTGCCTCACATCTATGGAGAAGGAAGCTCTGCTTCCATTCTGCCCAGTAACCTTTTCCTTTATGTGTTTTCACCACCTGAGTAGTTCACAAAATGAAGTGTAATGACTAGCACCTCAGCAGCAACCTGCAAGACGCACCAAAACAAGTCAAGTACAGCAGTGCTTGCTGGCTGACAAGTGTAATAAATTAAATCGCCTATCCCACTTCAATTCATTACTCCTTCCACGAAAAAAGACTTAGATGTAAAATGAGCTATTAAAAAACACATTCTGCATTTCTATTAATCTAACAGAGTGAGTTGATTTCTATCCTGTAAGGCTAACAACCTTGCCTGCACAGCACTGCACCGTCGTGTAAAGCCGTAGTGCCTGCCCGGGGAGAAGGCACAAAGAGGCAATGTAGGGATCAAGAAGATGTCACCTTGTAAGGCTGACTTAGAAAGCTGCCAATCTGTGAAAAATGCGTTTCGGTTGTTTAGATGCCTCCAAGTACCTGACACATCTGTGTCCTTTAGCTCGTAAGCGAGCCCAGCACTCTTTCTGTTTCAGCGATGGAAACTATTCTTCCCTTCGCAGCGTCGCAGTCTCACTCTGTCGCCCACTGCCACCTCTTGGATTTCCGGGGATGCTACAGTGGAAAAAAGTAGAAACGACAGCGGGCATTGCAGTGAGGTTTTGTGCGTCTTTTTCTTTACCAGATCATAGAATCATAGAATCGTAGAATCATAGAATCATAGAATGGCCTAGGCTGGAAGGGACTTTAGAGAAAATGTAATCCAGATCCACCAGTATTATGTCTTGCTACTGTTCCAAAAGTAGAACTCTTTTCAGGCGTGTTTTACCATGTACTTTTCCATAAAAGCTTTGACCTGTCTTGTCCGAGGGATGCCATCACCAGCAGAGCATGGACAAAGGTAAGAGAAGGCAGAACATGGTAATTTCGACCATACTTTAGTTGTAACCAGGTGTTCATAAACACAAATGGAGAGGCAAAAATAACAAAAGGTAATTTAACGTAAGTTCCATTGTCTGAGCTAAGTTGCAAAATCTAACTCTACTTTGAACACACTTGTGTATTTAGCTCCCTAGGGACAGCTGCTTTTTATTATTGTATTTTAAGTCCAGTTTAGAGAGCGTAGTATGTGACAAGCTGAGTCCCTGGGCTTACACTGAGGTACAGAAGTCAAACGTTTAACTGATGCATCAGTTGCAAAGAGGAAGATATCTAGAAGTGTAAACATCAGCCCACAAAGCCAGACATTACTTAACTAGTATCACAGAAATACTCCCTTAAGTAAAGTGAATTTGACCAGTACAGGACAGTCCACACCTCACAAGCAGTACAGCTACCTCAGTGTGGCACTCTGTTTAGGCTGTTTAACCCTCTGGTATCACAAAAAACCCACATCAAACAGTGCTAGCAGATCCCAAGGGTCATGAAACTCCAACTATTTAGAACTGTGTCACAGCTTTCTTGGGAGATTTGAGGAACTGTTTCAGTTTCCCTGTTCCTCTTGCTGAACAAAGGGGCTTTTGGAGGTATGTGTAAATATTTTCCAGTACTTTGAGCATTATTTTTTTTTTAAGGCATTATAGAAACATTCTTACTAGGCATAATAAGGGATTGTTTTGGAATCAAATTACAAATAGATGCTGAGCGCTGTAAGCTGTGAAGTGCAAGCCTTTTGCATTAACTCCTTAGTCATGTATGGTTCAACACATGGATGTTTTCAACATTGTGGATACTCACGACAGTCAGATAAGATCTGACAGTCAAAAATTCATCCAGACAGAAAGTCTTTCCAGCTTCTAAAGAAGGCCTAAGCCTCAGTATGTCAAAGAGATTTGGATTGTGCCCATATGTATACTTATTGACTTTACAGCCTTATCACATTGTCAAGCTGCAGCTGAGCCTTTACTGTCTGGCAGCACATCAAAACCTTAGCCAGAGTCTTGCATGTCAGGTCAGCCTGATATTCCAGCTGTTTTAGCAAGTAGCCCAGGATATGATAAGCATTTAGAGCCTGGCCCCAAAACACTTGCTTCCAGAGCTGTCTGTGAGTTTACATCTATTAAATTGTTCATGGTCATGCCTTGTATTTTTCTCTTCCTTTGCTGTTTGCTCTTCTCACCCTGTCTTTCTCCACAGAATGACAGGCATCTATTTTCCCTGCAAGCTGCCAAAACTTACAGCAGGATAGGTACAGAACTTGGCTTTCCTCCACAGCTCTTTTGCTTCATTCCCTCAAATCCCCTGACCAGCACTCACCCTTGCAGAGTGCGCATTGAAACATGAGGGAGTTCAGGAGTTTCTACTGATCATTCATCAGCACTTAGCTCTAGTCCTCTCTTACTGCTGTGAGGGAAGCAGCCTTTGTCCAGACTATAACAGAGAAACAGAGATGTCATGAAATTCAGCATTTTGCTCCTGTTACAGAGCAGGGCAGCAGCAGGACAACAGCTTTCTAAATACAAATAATTTACACTGCACTGCACTGTTCCCAAGAAAGATAATACTTACTTAGAATAATACACACCTTATAGCAGTGTGCAGGAGGCATGACGAAACATCCATTGCTCTAGATGTTGCTGCACAGACCGGGAGTGACTGCTTCCAGGAGCTTCTCCCAACAAACATCTATTTCTAACGTCTGGCTGCCATTCCACTACAGTGCAGCAAGCATATTACAATATCTGCTTTTATTCCAGCATATGGTAAAAGGAGATACCACAGTTTCATGGATTTCCAAACCCGCAACCTGAAAAATATTTTCTGGAACCTGAAAATCACCAGAATAAGTAGGCAGGGGAGAAGAGGAGAGGGTGTTGCCCTCTCTGTCAGTGACATCAGCTGGAATCCATGGAGCTTGGCCTGGGGATGGATGAGGAGCTGACTGAGAGCTTATGGGTCAGGGTTACAGGAAAAGCAGGGTAAGGTGATACCATAGTGGGGGTCTGCTGCAGGCCACCCAACCAAGATGACCAAGCAGGCGAGGCCCTCTATAGACAGATAGGAGCAGCTTTGCATCCACAAGCTCTGGTTCTCCTGGGGGATTTCAGGAGATTCCTGGAATGCATTGATGACAATTTCCTTCTCCAGGTGGTAGAGGAACAAACGAGAAGGGGTGCCATGCTGGACCTTGTTCTCATCAACAAGGAGGGGCTGGTGGATAATGTGAAGCTTAAGGGAAGCCTTGGCTGCAGCAACCATGAAATGCTAGAATTCAGAATCCTCAGGGAAACAAGGAAAGCGTACAGCAAGCCCACCACCCTGGACTTCAAGAGAGCAGTCTTTGACCTCTTCAGGCATCTGCTTAGTGGAGTACCTTGAGATGAAGCCTTGAAGGGAAGAGGGGCCCAAGAAAGCTGGTCCGTACTCAAGGACCACCTCCTCTATGCCCAGGAGCAATGCACTCCAGAAAAGAGGGAGGCAAGCAAGAAAATCAGGAGGCCTGTGTGGGTGAACAAGAAGCTCCTTGACACACTTGAAGATAAAAAGGGAATTTACAGGAAGTGGAAGAAAGGACAGGTAGCCTGGGAAGAATACAAGGAAGTAGTCTGAGCAGCCAGGGATCAGGTTAGGAAAGCTAAAGCCCAGATAGAATTCAATCTAGCCAGGGACATCAGGGATAACAAGAAAAACTTGTATATGCATGTCAGTGATAATGGGAAGGCTAGGGAAGATGCGTCCCCCCTCTGGAAGGGAACAGAAGAGCTGGCCGTGAAGGATATGAAAAAGGCTGAGGTTCTCAATGACTTCTTTGTCTCAGTCTTCACTGGCAAGAGCTCTAGCCACATTGTCCAAGTTGTAGAAGCCAAAGACAGGGGTTGGGAGGAGGAAAATCCACCCACTGTAAGTGAAGATCAGGTTCACAACCATTTAAAGAACCTGAAGGAGTACAAGTCCATGATACCTGATGAGATCCATCCATGGGTGCTGAGGGAACTGACAGATGAAGTTGCTAGGCTGCTGTCCATCATATTTGAGATGTCATGGCAGTCTGGTGAAGTACTCACTGACTGGAAAAGGGGAAACATCATCCCCATTTTCAAAAAGGGAAAAAAGGAAGACCTAGGCAACTACAGGCCAGTCAGTCTCACTACTGTGTGCCTGGCAAGATCATGGAGAAAATCCTTCTGAAGGATCCTTCTGTGGAAAATGTGGAGGTGATTGGTGGCAACAAACATGGCTTCACCAAGGGAAAAATCTTGCCTGACAAATCTGGTGGCTTTTTATGATGGAGTAACAGAATCAATTGACAAGGGAAGAGAAACTGATGTCATCTATCTGGACTTCTACAAGGCCTTTGACACTGTCCCGCACGACATCCTGGTCTCCAAGTTGGAAAGACATGGATTTGATAGATGGACCGCTCTGTGGATAAGGAACTGGCTGGAAAATTGCGCTAAAAGAGTTGCAGTCAATGTCTCAATGTCCAAGCAGAGACCAGTGACAAATGGTGTCCCTCAGGGATCCGCACTGGGACTGGTACTATTTAACATCTTTGTCAATGTCATGGACAGTGGCATTGAGTGAACCCTCAGTAAGTTTACTTTGTGATAACACAGTGCAATGCAGTTGACATGCTGGAGGAAGGGATGCCATCCAGAGGGACCTGGACAGGCTTGAGAAGTGGGCCTAGGGCAACCTTATGTAGTTTAACACTGCCAAGTGTAAGGTCCTGCACCTGGGTCGAGGCAATCCCAAGCACAGACACAGGCTGAGCAATACGTGGAGTGAGAGCAGTCCTGGGGAGAAGAATTTGGGTGTGTTGGTGGATGATAAGATCAACATGAGCCAACAGTGTGCGCCTGCAGCCCAGAAAGCCAACCCTGTCCTGGGATGCATCCAGAGCTGTGTGACCAGCAGGGTGAGGGAGGGGATTCTGCCCCTCTGTTCTGCGCTTGTGAGACCCTACCTGGAGTGCTGTGTCCAGCTCTGGAGCCCCCAACACAAGAAAGACCTGGAGCTGCTGGACCGAGCCCAGAGGAGGGTGACCAAGATAGTCAGAGGGCAGGAGCACCTCTCCTGTGAGGACATACTGAGAGATTTGGGCTTGTTCAGCCTGGGATATAGAAGGCTCCTAAAGGGGAGACCGTCCAGCGGCCTGCGCACTCCTGGGGGGGGGGGGGGCACGC
>NW_009734373.1:0-14279 GCF_000703405.1 Apaloderma vittatum | reverse complement strand
GGGTTCAAGGCCAGGCTGGATGGAGCCTTGAGCAGCCTGATCTAGTGGGAGATGTCCCTGCCATGGCAGAGGGGGGCTGGAACTAGGTGATCTCTGAAGTCCTTTCCAACCCATTCTATGATACTATGACATGATTCTATGAAATGAAAAGCCAAAGTTCTCTGTTGCCTGTCCCTCTAAACTGTTAGCACACAAGTACAGCAAAGTGACAGAAACACAACTGAAATGAGAGATGATAAATAATGACTATAAGTTAATAAATACATTTAAGTTAACTGTGTGTTGTTGTGACAATGCCCAGAGATCAATGCAAAATAGTCTTGTGGTGCCCAGAACTGTACAAACATAAAACAAAGTGACAGCTGCAGGCCTGACAACCTTATGGGCTAAATAAAAAGCTTACAAGGTTAAAGAGATTATTTCCACTGACTTCAGTAAACTTTCAGCTGGGCTCTAGGGCATCTGCGATGAGATAGACACAACAGTCTCCCTGAGCATGCACTCCAGTAGCTTCCTGTGCTTCTGGCCTTAAAGATGGGAACAGAACGGAAATAACTAGGCATTTTAAACCTTATTTATAAACACATTCAGACACTTGTAGAAACATAAAAGTGCCTGGATCCAAGTCTGTAGAAGATACTCAGGTGCACAAGACCCACTGAAAGAAATAAACCAGTCCCATGGAAGCTTCAATACCCAAATACCTTTTAAAATTGAGATCTCAGTGTAGAAGAAATAAAAACCCCCTGAGAGTACAGTAGGTGACAAAGCTGTCAGCATTGCAGAATAAAAGCTCTTCCTTAGCTTAAGAATGGCAAGGGATACAGTTCTCACACTAACTCATTCTCCTTCTGAAAGCATTAAGAAAAAACGCCTATCGTCACAGTACTGCTCCTTCCACTGAAACGCAGAAGTTCCTATGCCAAGGTTGGTGACTGTTTCTCCATGCCACGCAGACCCGTTAAAGGTCTAATTTTCATCCCAGTGAGGGTCTTAAAATCATAAACAAAACATTATAGATTTTTTTTTTCCCCTTCAATGTTTTCAGAGAAAGCAGGAATGCTTGCTGGCCTAATAAGCCGAAGGACTACACCCGGAGTACTGGAGACTCTCATTAGTGAGATCGCAAACTATTGAAGGCAAAGTTGGTAAATAATTTTCTGTTGCAGGAACTTTTTGAACCCTGATTCTTCTTTTCCTGTTCAATTAATAGCATTGCTTTCAGAAGAGGATTTAGGTGTGGGGTTTTCCCCCTCCAAATAGGTTCAGCTGTGATTTATTCTGTTTTGAAAAACAAATTGGGCGTTCTGCGAGTCACACATATAAAAGCAAGATTTCCAGGATCTACTTTTTTCTGCACCCTTGATGTGTGAACATACTGCTATCAACGAGAGTTGTCAAGCAGCGAATACATCCCTCACTCTTTAGGGGTTAGAAGTTTATGCCCTGTGAAGAAACTGTAGCATTATATTCCATTTGAATAGCATTAAGCATAAAGATCACATGAGGGACATCTTCCATAAAGAAAACAGTTCTTCTAGAAGATATTATGTTTATGTATGAATGTAACATGTGATTCACAAAGTCATTGTTTGCATATACTGTCACTGTGAGAAATGCGTATGCGTAGGAAGTTACTCCAGGGAGTAAATAATTAAATCTATGAAGCTTAGCAGCTCCTTCCACATTAGTAAGCTGCCCCTGCCTTCACATTACACAGTCCTCCCACCCTTGGAACAACATCTCGTTTCCTTTAAGAAGCACTGCTGCTGGGGGAGGTAGCTAGGGAAACTGAAGGAAGAAGGGTCTCCCAGCCAAGATGCTCACTTTCATTCTCCCAGCTGGTTTGATTATTTATTTTGCACACCTGAAGCTCAGCTTTCTTAAGAAAAGAAATCCCTGCTCTCTCCATCAACACCTCGGAACCAGAAATCCCTAGCAGACTGCAGCTTTTTCTCCTGCCACATCCCCAGCCAGGTTTTCCAACAGCCCGCTGCCTCAATAATTCTTCCACAGTATCCCCAGCTGCACCAGAGCAACTGAGTGTATTATAAGCTACTGACTGGAATACAAATATCAGGTGCCATTACCACTGTAAACACATTATAAAATGTACCCAATCAGAAAAAAGTTACAAGAATACTTCATGAAATATGAAAAACAATCCTTAAAGGTACTATATTTCTGTCTTATTTTATGGACAAGGGACTGATATGCTTATTAAGCATTGACTATTATGCAATAAAAACTAAAAAACCTCTCAGTAAGCATCGCATGGTAGCAATCTGCTTCAGCTGTTACACTCACTAAAAATAATTTAATGTCCTGTCAGATACTGATATATCCGATTGTGTGCAAAACTGCAAATACATTTGAAACCCTGCACTGGGTTCAGTGAGAATTCATTTTTTCAAAGTGTAAGTAAAAGTGTAAACAGGTAATTAGGGGGCTGGTTACCTCAGTGGACTGAGCATGGTGCTGACAACAACGACAACACCGAGGTCATGGGTTCGATTCCCGTTTGGTCCCAATGTGTTGCCTGGTCTAGTTGAGAGGTGACATCCCTGCCCATGACAGGGAGGTTGGATTAAATGGTCTCTAAGGTCCCTTCCAACCTAGGCCATTCTATGACTCTATGAATTCTGTTTGGTTCTTTTTTTGGGGGGGGGGAGAGTGTCCACAGAAAAGAACACAGACACCAACAGAAGAGTCAGCCTATTTTACTGTCTATTTCAAAGTATCACAAGAATAAGGTAATGCCTTTAGTTAAAACAGTAAGCTTATTATATTCTATTATTTTTAACCAGCAAGGAGCATAAGCAAGGTAATGCGCTTAATCATCACCATATAAGATCAGCGATAATGACTAAGAAAGTTCTATCACTAATTGCCCGGATACTTCACCATTATCCAGATCCGCAGTCGCTGAGGAGCCCTGGTGGCAGTGAGGGTTTGGAGCACCCATTGCAGCAACTGGAAGGTCCTACGCAGCACGTCCACTTGCAGGGGAAGGCTCAGAATTTGCTGCAAGAGGGTCCAGCTTTTAGACTGTTAAATAAACAACCTTGCATCACTTCGAATGTGGGAAGATCTAGTAGTGTCCACTCTGTTGGATTCCTCCCCCAGCTTGGCCAGAGCTAAAGGAAGAAGACAAGGGAGTCTCCCTACCTATTTTGGCCCTTAATCACATATTTCTCACCAAGGCCAGGCCTCTGGTCTCACGGTCTTGTAACATGCTTCTAACAAAGCAAGAGGCAGCTCGTTTCCCAGCCTTGCACCTGGCCTTTAGATAAAGAAAGATCACCCTGCTGGTTCCCACTGCACTTTAAGTATTACAGTAAAGATTTTACAGATTGACATCTGAATATATATACACACACACAAATAGATTATTAATACATTACATAAGTGATTAATACGATGTGCAATTAATACTATATAGTGTGGAGTTGTGACTGTGAGCATCATCCATGTGATAAACACCACCAAAAGCTTACATAGGGGCAGCATGAAAGTTTAGAATCAGTAGCAAAAGTGCAGAAACACAAAATACACACCATTGCTCTGTTTTAATTACAAAGTCTGACTGCCTCTACCTGCAGGTCACACTTAATATTCCTACAGCCATTACTTACAGCAGTTACCTTTTTTTTTCCTTGGGGGAGGGGGGGGGAAGTGTGCCCTTGGATTTAGTGCTGAAGTCTTTATCCAGATAAAACTCGCATTGAGCTTACCTGAATACGTGGATTTTCTCATAGGAAAAGAGTACTCCTTAGCATTAGAACTGTAGCATACAGTCCAGTATCTGCAAAAATACCTGACTTTAAATTGAAGATGGGACTGAAAACATGCAGAAACACTCCTTTGTTTTACAAACTCTAAATAACAGCTGAAGTACTTTGCTTTCATTACAACTGCTTATATTAAATTGCATTTTCCAGGCTCCAGCTGAAATCACAGCTAATAGAACAAATGGTATTTTTGAGAAGCTTTCAATAAATAAAGAAAGTGATGGAGGAAATAATATCAAGCACATTTTACACATGAGAAACTGAAGCTTATAATAATTAGGACTTTCCAAGTGTACTGTAGAGCTCAGCACTAACACTGGGTTACTTGAGCCTTAGAGCTAGGCTTCAAACCCAAAGAAATCTTTAGTTTCTCCTGTTTTCACTCATTTAATAAATTTACTTATTCATTTGTAATTAGATTTGGCAAAAAAAAAATATTACTGCTCAGTGAAGCGAGAGGGTAACTGTAATACTTTCAAATTAAAATAGTGCAGGAAAGTTTCCACCTCTGTATTCTCACAGAGCTCTGAAATGCATTTCTGTTCCTGTCAGCCTACACTATGAAAATAAGAATGGCCTCTGTGGATCAGAAAAGGAATTCACTTAGTCATATCTCCACTACAACAGCAGCCAACCTCACAGATCCAGAAAAGGCATAAAAATGAGTAAATGTGCAGTGATACTTCCTTTGAGGACTCTCTCAAATTCCACCGATCTGTGGTTCTGAGACTTTAATGATGAGAATCTTGCAACAGGTAACTCTGTGTTGAGTGGTGACACTGATTATATGACATGGAAAAATAAGGCCATAAACTCATTGTGACTTTGAAAAGATATCAATCCAATTCCGAGGTAGTAGCTCACAGAAAATATTATTACAACTGTTTTCTGGCTATAAATATAAATGAAAATAAATGCTTTAAGTAGAAATGCAGGGTTTGTTTAGTTTTTAGAGGGAAACTGAATTTCAATACTGCAAAGAGTGGAAAGGAGGTCTAACGGCAAGAGAAAAGAGGAAGTGTGACAAGGAAGACAAGAGGATGAAGCCTCCAAGAATGAGTCATGGAATTTTGGCATAAAAGACAACATGCAATAAAAAGTAATTAAGCATAACTTTTGGCCATGATAACTGAATAACCAAACACTACATTTTTAAATCTTACTGTATATTGGCTAGTTTATTGTTTATTAACATAAACTTTGTATGATAGATTACAGTAAGAAATGACTCCACAGTTCAGAAAAGATGAACAGCTGCAAGTAAGAATTGCAAATTACATGATTGCATTAGAAGCATACTCCAACCCTATCTAAATAATCACTGAAATTGAGAGCCTGATGCTTAATCTTTAGGTCCCTGCATAAAGCTCTACCCCAAATTACCAAAGAGATAAGCGAGGCAAATACTTTCTTCAGAGGAAACAGAATGTTAAACCTATATCTGAATTCTGCTTTGAACTGTTAATAATATTTTTGCACCATCAGTTACGTAGTGAATGATTCTCCAGAACAACCTTTACCCTTCCAAATCTCCCCAAGTAGTCATTTGCCATGATTCTCATCTCAAGCCCGAACACCGCACGGGCAGCTGTTGGGCTTTGATCCTCCCAAAGCTGACCGCTCTCATCTCATCGTTCCTTCCTCCCACATCTGCTGTACCCACCTGCTGCCTGTTCATACACAGATTATGAAGTCTTTGGGACAGGGATGTTGTCTGTGTTCTGTATTTGTACATCTGCCACCTTGTAACCGACTACAAATTGAATTACTTCTCACCAAAGGAAAAAAACAATAAGCAGACAAACATTACTGTCCAAAGAGAAGTGAGATTTATTTCCTACTTTTTATTTCAAGGTCAGACACATTCTATAAATTTTTCAAGTAGGTTCATTAATTAAGTCATTTTCCCAGCCACCATGAGGCAATTGAGAAGGACATTGTTCCACACGCTTAGAAATAAGACTCCTCAAATTACTCTAATTATTTTGCACTGCAACTCTTAGAATTCAAAGAGCTTGTAATGAAAAAGAGCATGAACTGCAGTACTGTTTTAACATGAAAATGATTCTTGCAGCAAAGTGAGATGAATATTGATTGGAGTTTCAAAATTCATCATGCATCACAAATCAGAAGAAAACCCAAAAGACGTATCTCTGCACTTGGCACTCCTGAAAACAAACCAGATGTCAATTATGTGATACTGAGTGCTCAGAAATCCAAGCATCAAAACTGCTTCTGAATCTCATCGTTTGACATCAACTTCTTATAAAATTACCTGTATTTATGGAGAACACGGGGTTGAATTATTTTGTGGTCAGTGTATTATTAACCCTTTTCAAGAACATGACATGCAGAACAAACGTGTCAAATCTGGTAGCTAGATTTGAGTTTGGTACCTGAAGGAAAATTATGCCTGCCTCTATAAGAGTCTTCCATGCTCACGGATCCTCCACAGCTCTTCCACTTCATATTTTTGCTTCGGTATTGAAAGACTTTCCAGAAAGACCCTAATAGGATAATGACAGTATTACTTATGAGTACATTACATTACATGCACCCTTAAGGTCTTTGCATTTAGAATGTGTAAGGTACATAGAATCACAGAATCACAGAATCTCACAGAATCACAGAATCACAGAATGTTGGGGTTGGAAAGGACCTCTACAGATCACCCAGTGCAACCCCCTGCCAGAGCAGGGTCACCCAGGGCAGCCACACAGGAACGCGTTCAGGTGGGTTTGAAAGTCTCCAGAGCAGGAGACTCCACACCCTCTCTGGGCAGCCTGGGCCAGGGCTCCAGCACCTGCACAGCCGAGAAGTTTCTCCTCATGTTGAGATGGAACTTCCCATCATAGAATCATAGAATCATAAAGGTTGGAAAGGATCTTTAAGATCATCAAGTCCAACCTGCAGCCCAACACCACCCTAACACTAAACCATCTCCTGAAGTGCCACATCCAACTGTTTCTTAAACACGTCCAAGAATGGTGACTCCACCACCTCTTCAGCAACCCATCCCAGTGCTTCATCACCCCTTCAGTGAAGAAATTTTTCCTAATATCCAATCTAAACTTCCCCTGGTGCAACTTGAACTCAGTCCCTCTTGTCCTATTGCTGTTCACTAGGGAGAAGAGGCCAACACTCATCTCACTACAGCTGCCTTTCAGGGAGTTGTACAGATTGATAACGTCTCCCCTGAGCCTCCTTTTCTCCCAGATGAACAGCCCCAGCTCCCTAAGCCTCTTTTCATAAGACTTACCCTCTAGTCCCCTAATCATTCTGGTTGCCCTTCCCTGTACCTCAACGTCCTTCCTGTACTGTGGAGCCCAGAACTGCACACAAGACTGGAGGTCTGGCCTCACCAGTGCCGGGTACAGGGGCACAATCACTTCCCTGCTCCTACTGGCAACACTATTCCTAATACAGCCCAGGATGCCGTTGGCTTCTTGGCCCCCTGGGCACCTTGCTAGCTCATGTTCAGCTACCTGTCCATCAACTCCCCCACGTCCCTCTCTGCCTGGCAGCTCTCCAGCCACTCCTCCCCAAGCCTGTAGCACTGCCAGGGGTTGTTGTGGCCAAGGTGCAGGACCCAGCATTTGGCCTTACTGAGTTTCATGCAATTGGCCTTGGCCTAGCAATCCAACCTGTCCAAATCTCTCTGAAGAGCCTCTCTACCTTCCAGCAGATTGACACTTCCTCCCAGTTTTGTATCATCTGCAAACTTACTAAGGGTGTACTCCATCCCCTCATCCAGGTCATTGATAAAGATGTTAAACAGGAGTGGTCCCAGTGCTGAGCCCTGGGGGACACCACTTGTGACCGGCCGCCAGCTGGATTTAACTCCATTAACCACAACTCTTTGGACCCAGCCATCCAACCACTTCCTAATCCAGGCAACAGTATGTCCATCCAGGCCATGGGCAGCCAGCTTTTCTAGGAGAATGCTGTGGGAAATTGTGTCAAATGCCTTGCCAGAGTCAAGGTAGACAACAACCACAGCCTTTCCCTCATCCAGTAAGCAGGTCACCCTGTCATAGAAGGAGATGAGATTAGTCAGACGACCTGCCCTTCATGAACCCGTGCTGACTGGACCTGATCACCTGGTTGTCCTGCATGTATCTCGTAATACAGCTCAAGATGATCTGCTCTATCAGCTTTCCTGGGACCGAAGTTAAACTGACAGGCCTGTTATTCCCTGGATCGTCCTTCCATTCTTTCTTATATATGAGGGCAACATCAGCTAACTTCTAATCTGATGAGACCTCTCCAGACAGCCAGGACTGCTGATAAATGATGGAGAGTATACATCTAAATGTTAGAGCAGATCAGTGACCATCTCCTGCTGGAACGGGGGGGGTCTTCCTGCTCCCAGTCCCAGTCTCCTAGCTTAGGGAGTTGAATTCCCTCTATATAACTGCCCCTGTTGATAAAGACTGAGGCAAAGAAGTCATTAAGCACTTTAGCCTTTTCCTCGTCTGATGTCACTGGTCGTCCACCCGCATCTAACAGGGGATGGAGGCTCTTCTTGACCTTCCTTTTGTTGTTAATATACTTATAGAAACTTTTCTTGTTATCCTCAACCATAGAGGCTAGATGAACTACAAGCTTGGATTTGGAGCTTCTAATTTTTTTCCTACGTAGCCTCACAACATTTTTGTAGTTGTCGTGAGTTGCCTGTCCTTTTTTCCAAAGGCCATAAATCCTCTTTTTCTCCCTGAGTGCCAGCCTAAGATCCCTGTTAAGCCAGGTAGGTTGTCTATGCCTCCAGCTGGATTTACAGCTAACAGGGATGACCTGCTCCTGCGCCTTTGTTCCAGCTTATACCCATTATTTCTTGTTCTATTACTGGGCACCACCAAAAAGAGACTGGCACCTTCCTCTTGGCACCCACAAGGCCACTGGGACTCCAAGGTCTGTCTCCACGGGGCTGCTTTCCAGCAGGACATCCCCTGATCTGTGCTGGTGCTGGTGTTATTCCTCCCCAGATGCAGGACTCCACACTTGTCCTTGTTGAACTCCATGAAGTTCCCCTTTGCCCAGCTCTCCAGCCTGTCCAGATCTCGCTGGGTGGCAGCACAGTCTGCCTGGGTGTCAGCCACCCCTCCCAGTTTCATACTGTCAGTGAACTTGCCCAGGGTGTGCTCTGTTCCCTTGTCTAGGTTGTTGATTGTGTACCAAGGTAATAAATGAAGGATAGTTGCACATATAAGTCAAAGAATTTCACCCTATGTAATCTGAGGTTTAGGCTGCATGCTTTGTTTAATACAAGTAGAATTTTCACGTACATATATAGCTCCTACTTTAGTGCAATCCCCTAATCTCTGCTATTTCCGTATTGGCACGTTCCTTTATCAGTGACTATAAACTACTCTACAGCATCATTATGCCAGTTTTCAAGTCTGCCTTTCAAAACTTGTTATTTTGCATTAGGACACAGTGAAGGACTAGAAAAATTTATGACCTGTTTCCCTGCTTCAGCACATTGCTAATTTTTTTCACAGGTCTCTCCGTGTGTCTTTCTTTATTTCTAAAGAAGTTTTGACATAATATTTGACCTTAGAAAAACATTACCTTGTCTGAGAGTGGATGTAGGGCCTGCTTAGGCTGATGTAGGATTACTAGGAAAGCAGCACACAGTAACCATAAAGCAACTGGTGCATCATGGTAACTCTCATTGCTTCAACTAATATTACATGTTTCATATTCATATTACATGTTTCAGTTACATGAAACTAAAAAAAAAAAATGACTTAGAACATCTCACTACCAACCACAGAGCATCAATGTAAGCTTTTCACATTGTGTCTAGTCAACTCTTTCTTGTTTTGTTGATTATCTGCATAAGCTAAAACAATGAAGAAAGTGAAAGTAGTTACTAAACAAACATGTTTTCCTTAACATGCCTGCCTTGGCAATCGTATCCAAAAAGATCATTCTCCCAAATGTTATCCTTGGTGAAGTTTGACTTAATAGGTCCATTCTATTTAAGGAAACAATCATAAAGTATTTGTTTAAAGGAGACCAGAAAATAAACAGCTTAGAAAGAAACAAATACACATTTGATATATGTCCTGTAATGAAACAGTCTCTTCCTTCATATTCGTCTTCCTTGGTGCACCAGTAACTACTACATTTGACTTCACAAGCCCCTCTGAACAAGTGTGCCCTGATTATCAAACTGGCTGCTTTAAACTGGAAAAGACACACATATTTCCCTATATGGAATATCCTGCCAGATATTCTCTTTCTTTTGTACCTCAGGGAACCCAGACACTCTCAGCTAAGGTAGTATGTCAAAGGAAAGAGACTATTTCCTCAGTAGGAAGAGACCATACCTTTTTGGTTTAAGGTACCCTGGTACAGCAACAATGCATTTTCAACATTGTTTGGCACTACTAAATTAGATCTATCAAGTCCAGTCTCTATCATAAAGACTCATAAGTATACCTTTGAAGAGGCTTAGTCCTTCAGAAGATGCCAAATGGACTGAGTTCCCATTCAAAGTTCCTAAGCAATCAGATGCTTTTGTCACAGACTGGCAATACAGTCATCCTATATATCCCAAACTGCCTCTTACCTGCCTCACATTAAGGTCTATTTATATTTAAAAAAGTAAAAAATAAAAAAAAAGGTCACTCTGCAGCTAGATGTGTTTCTCTATAGCAAAGAGCCAAGCTGAAGTGATTTCTTAGCCAATACAGACAGAATGGCACAGTACCATGGGGGACACATTTTCCTGGAGGCTTGGTTACCCACACACATCACACCCATAAGTTTGGTAGTTAGTGCCTTAGCTGTGATGGATCCCAGCAATTTACACCATACAAGTTTGCAATGACCCTATAAAAAATCCTGTCTGCCTAAAGTTTCAGTGACAAGAAATATTTCTGACGTATAACCAAGGGCCTGGCAGCAGGTCTAATAATATAAGGTTAGGTTTAAAGTGCTGCAGTTGTCAGTCAGTCACACTACAGAGCAGGTCATGCATAGCAAAGAGAGGCTTTATTATCTTGATGGAATATGCAGCACGTATGAAATGATAGAATGCAGCTACAGAGCAGAAGCCAAAGCTGATGCAAAATACACCGTTATAGCCCGGATAATACGTGCCATTCACAGTAACACAGAGATCCATTCTAACCAGTGTGTGTTAGTTAACAGCAAATGCTTGAGAGATGGCAGTTAGGAAGTCATCTAGGCTCAAAACCCAATTTGGCCTTCTTTCTTGGGGTGAAAAGAGGAAATGGGACTAGGAGGAAACAAATACATTTTCCCGCAAGCTGCAAAGCACAATAGACGTTTAAAGACGAACTTTTCTGAGACTATTTTTCACGCCGAATTAATAAGAATACTAGTGATTTGCTCCCCACCTCACTGCCTAGGCTCTTTTGCCCTTTTCTGAAACAGACTGAATCTACTACTCCTGACATCACCAGCCAAGTAGCAGGCCTTTTATTATTCAAACTGCCTAAACCAGTTATTAAGAAAGTAAAAGGGATACAGCCTATATAGGGATATAATAGAGAATGACTAGAAGCAAGGGGGTTTGTCGTTGTAGAGACGGACACGACACATCTGAGTGGTATTAAAATGGCTCAAAAACGGGTACTTTATTACAGAAAGGGTGTGCCTTTTATACATAGTCGAAGGTACTAGAAGAAGGTAGCGTGGCCTTTGCTTATAGGTCAAACACTTGTTTTTCACATTCTAATTGGTTAACAATTAGCAGCTTCTGGCTGTGCTCATCCCCCCGGATCTTGAGGGAGAAAGTTCCGCAAACGTGTCCAAACTCAGTACACACAATTTCCCATCTTAAGGGTACACTGGGAATTTGTCAAGGTCAATGTCTTCAACCAATGCCAGGTTACCAGCAGTCCAGCTGCCGACCCCCACAGGGGTTCCTTTTCTAACGAGCAGTGAACAACTGCAATTCACTGTTGTTAGGCTACTTTGTGCAAACTAAATAGCTTATTAAAATGTGTCATATACAATGACAAGCATTTATGAGATGATCTGCCTCCATAGACAGACTTAGTGTAGATTTCTCTTAATCCTGTAACAAAAACTGCAGAGAGGTTTGCAAATGTTACATGCTGGGAGGTTTTTGGCACAATTCTCTGGTTTGTTGCAAGAAAAACAAAAGTATTCCAATAGTTGTACAATTTCCATATGAATACACGTGAAAATAAAAATACAAAATAGTAAATAATAAATAACTAAAAAAATCAATACCACTTGAAGTTCTGTCTTTCTTAATCTGTCCTGGATCCAGAAATGCCAAGTTTGTGATTCCTTTTGTGTGACCTAAATGGTGGGCAACATCTCTGAGTATCAGGGTATTTCCAAGATATTAAGGAAATAAAAAGCCATGACCTTATTGTCTTCAGGATAGCCTACATTCAAAGACACCCATACTACAAATTAATTTTCCTCTTGCTCAATTTAAAAATATTATTTGAGTTTCTGATGTGATACAGAACTTTTTTTGTCAGTAGCAATACAAAATGAAAAGTTTTATACCCTGCTTCTCCCTACATCAGCACACCTGTATGACTGGGCTCAGTGTATACATAAATAAAAAGACTGCAGCAATACAGAGACAGGGAGAAGTCTTCCAAGTCAAAACTAGGGACATCACAGAAATGATGTTAAGGGTAATCAGGAAATGTATCAGCACGAGGGTAGAATCACAGAATATTATCCACAGCATCTGATAATTTTTTTTTTCCTCTTTGACAGAAAAAAATCATCTAAATAATAGATCTGATGCACCGTGACTCTCAATGCTTTATCAGTGTATTTGGACAAAAAACACCATTTATAAGTGAGAAACATATCAGAGTGAAATAACTACAATTTGCAGTCACTAACTGCATCTCTAAAAGAAAGTAGTAAAAGAAAGGTCTACTACGCTGTTCCTAGAAATTATACAGGTGACTACTGGTGACATGATCACTTATATTTTAAACTTAAATTATCTGTTATATTTTCTTCACTGGAGGGATATTTTAAAGTCTTGAAAAATGTGAAAAGTGTGAGCCAACACATTCATATTAATAGTCACTGTCATGCCAGGTGGTCCAACAAATTCATAAAAGCAACTTCAGTTTTAGTAAGACACTTTTATGGCCAATGTGCTTACATATCTGGAAACACAACTGCAAAGACCACATGGAGTCATAGAACAGTAGCACCATGGAGCATGAGGATCTACAAAAGCACTGTAATTACTTCCAAACAACCTTAAGGATGTTCTTTAATCACTTGCATTTGTTGTGATGTGTTAATGGTGTACAGACTTCATATCACCACACATTCCAAGCGCATACAGCACACAAACAACACCAACACAATTTGTAACTGTGGAACTCAGAAGGATTCAACAGCAGGAACCAGTTAAACACAGCAATGCGACCAAGTTACGAGCGAATTAGGATGTGACATCAGAAACAAGACAGAGCAGGGCACAGGACAGTGCATCTGGTCTCCAATACAGGCACCACTGTTCTATTTACTTGGTGGTGTGCAAGTCAAAATCTCCCCCAGCTGGCAAATCTCATCCAAGAGACAAGATCAATACCCATGTGGGTCAAGATAAAGATTCAGAAGAGTATTTTAAAGAAGTTCTGACAAGGCTAGGAGGTATTCATTTTAACCCAAAATAACTTCAGTCACTTACGGGTTCTTAGAAAGGAAGCATATTAGAAACGAAATAGATTTATGCTTCAATAAATTTTTCATCTAATGAGTCATGCCAGTGTACCTAGCTTTTAAATAGCATTATTTACGAGTAGATCACAAGGTGGTTAACAAGTGGCAAAATACTGTTTGTTTTACATTTGAGAACACCGCGTCAGCAGGGTGCTAAGACACTGGCACAGGCTGCACAGTGCTGCGGGTGTCCCCTCCCTGGCAGTGTCCAAGGCCAGGTTGGGCAGGACTTTGAGAAACCTGATCTAGTGGGAAGTGTCCCTGCCCATGGCAGGGGGGTTGAAACTAAATGATTTTTAAGGTCTCTTCCAACCCAAACCATTCCATGATTCTATGATTACCTTTGCATACATTGCAAGCATACAACAGAGCTCAGAATGACACCCAACATTTTCCATGTCCCTATCCACAGCTCTTAAAACAGACCTTCTCTTTACATAAATAAGTATCATTAACAGGAAAATTCCCTTCTATATGTTAAATATTTAAAATTTTCTAGTTTCATATTAGAAGTGGTAATATTCAGCAACACAGAGATCAGATGCAAGAAATTACTGTTAGTGTTAATCCTAAACATAACGAAAAAACACACACACACACACAAAGTATGGCTTGCAAATTCAAGGAGGAAAATTTAAAAACACTTTGATGCTTAATTTGTAGAGAAGATGGATTTTAAAAGAGGTAATGAGGGATAGGATTCCTCCAAGGAGCAGTCTACCTGTCTCCTAGAACTCCTCAGTCTTAGGCTGTCGTGGTTTGACCCTGGCCGGCAGC
>NW_009734372.1:0-44867 GCF_000703405.1 Apaloderma vittatum | reverse complement strand
ACATTCTGTGATTCTGTGATTCTGTGATATAATGACTGGGGTTCAAAGGAACCTCAGAGATCATCTAGTGCCACCCTCTGTGCCATCGCAGGGACATCTCCCACTGGATCAGGTTGCTCAGAGCTCCATCCAGCCTGGCCTTGAATGCCTTCAGGGATGGAGCATCCACAACCTCCCTGGGCAACCTGTTCCAGTGCCTTACCACCCTCAGGATAAAGAACTTCCTTATATCAAGTCTAAACCCATGCTCTTCTAGCTTCCACCCATTATACGTCGTCCTATCACTACAGGCCCTTGTAAAAAGTCGCTCCACAGCCTTCTTGTAGGCCTCCTTCAGGTACTGCAAGGCTGCTTAAGGTCTCCCCAGAGCCTTCTCTTTTCCAGGCTGAACAAGCCTAAGTCTCTCAGCCTCTCCTCATAGGCGAGATGCTCCAGCCCTCTGATCATCTTGGTTGCCCTCCTCTGGACTCACTCCAACAGCTCCATGTCAGTTTCTTGTGTTGAGGGTTCCAGAACTGGATGCAGCATTCCAGGTGGGGTTTCACAAAGGCAGAGTAAAGGGGCAGAATCAGGTCCCTTGACCTGCTGGTCACACATCTCTTGATGCATCCCAGGAAACAGTTGGCTTTCGGAGCCACAAGGGCACGCTGTTGGCTCATGTTGATCTTATCATCCACTAACACACCCAAATCATTCTCCCCAGGGCTATTCTCAGTTCACTTATTGCCCAGCCTGTGTCTGTGCTTGGGATTGCCTCAACCCAGGTTCAGGACCTTACACTTGGCCTTATTAAACTTCATGAGGTTGGCCTGGGCCCACTGCTTAAGCCTGTCAAGTTCCTTCTGGATGGCATCCCTTCTCTCCAGTGTGTCTACCACACCACACATCTTTGTGTCATCAGCACACTTGCTGAGGGTGCACTCGATGCCACTGTCCATGTCGCCAACAAAGAGGTTAAATAGTACCAGTCCCAATACTGTTCTCTGAGAAACATCTAACATATGGTGTAGCTTTTTTCCAATTCAAAGACAAGATCAGTTTTTGAAAGCAATAAAGCCTGTCACAAGTGAAACTCAGTTAAGAAATTATGATTTCCAATGGTAAACAAACATGTTCCCACTACCGGATATGATTTTTCTCATATATAGAATGTAAATATTCTTTCTTTGTTCCTTCTCTTTAGTTTAGCTGTTAGCTAGTGGTATCTGTAGCAATTCAAGCATTTGAGTATTGAGGGTTAGGGCTGGGCTGGCCTCCAAATGCTGACAGGTGCTCACTAAACCTTCTCCAGACTGAGACAAGAGGTGTGTAAATTTCCTGAAAATAAATGTGACCCTGAATTTTTCTTCGGTTGAATGAATAAATTGTAGGAAGTGTTTTGATTCTCATGTTGAAAGATAAAGCAAATCATACTGAAAGTATCTTAAGACCTTACCAGTTGCACCTGAGAGGCTCAGCATCCTCACAACAGGGCAGTAGATACAGGACGGCATAACGCAGTGGAGTTTACAGCAGTCAGTAGTAAACATTAAGCTTGTCTGTCGGCATCACCATAAAATTGGGAACTATCAACCAGGACTTTGGCATTTCTTTAAGTCTTTGACTTAGCTATTCAAGTGAGACTGAGTCTCACCATACCAACATCTATCCTCATATCTACAGTTAAATCCTTCCCTCAGCTCTTTCCCTGCAGAGCAGAAGTGATTAGGGAGGATACCTGTGGTCCGTGTGTGATTGCCCTCCTGGGGTCATGAGAGCACTGTCCCAGGGAGCGCTGTGATCTACTTCCTCAGCAAGTGCTCTAACCACCAGGCTATTACATATAATAAGGTCAGGCCACCACTTCCTCCTTCTGTGGTCAGGTTTTGGAATGAAACTATGTCATTCTCTGGGCTTTTGTCAATACAGGTGACTGGTTTATGAATGTCAAATAGATTGCAGCTTGAGATAAGTACTGAGACATGCCCTTTGTGTGCCCTGAGGTATGTGCGTTGGCAGAACATTCAATACGAAGGAGCTTCACCCATGGAAATTTGAAAGCCTACGGACTGCTACTCTTCAGGCTGCCTAAATAAATAGCTATAAGGACTTAAGAATCATGAATCGTACACTGGGATTGGAATTACTTTGGCCTTTTGTTCAGTTTTTATGATGTTTGTGGATGTCTCTGTGCAGTAGTTTACAAAAAGTATTTTTTGGGGTAATGCAGCCAGTTCGGAGGGTGTGCAGGTGCAATTCCTAAGTGCCTGTGCAGAGGTACTGGTCTGAGCCTCGTCCCAGGGAAGTTTATTGCAGCTGGGTGAGTGAGTACTTGAAGTTAGATCTGAGTCTGTGGTGACAGCTCAAGTGAGTGGGGTGCAGCTGGAGTCTTAATTTGACAGGTAAAAGGGGTTCGTAACAGGACCGAGGGAGAGAGTGCTATGTTCTATAGCAGGTGCAAGTAGACGGGCACAGAGGCAGAACCCACCATTGCCACTGCTGGGGATACCCCCAAACTGTACTTGGGACCTACGCCTTTCTTGCTAAGCAGAAGAAAAGGCCCTTTTTCTCTGCAAATTCAAGGTAAAACAATACTGGAACTATCCAGGCATGTCTGACAGGACTGGAATTTGTGGTTGTGTCCTGAAAGAGAAAAAATAAATGAATAAAAATAAATAAAACCAAAAACGGAGAAAGAAGAGAGAAGCTGTTGCACCTGTGGAGCTGCTCAAGTATTTAAAAGGGTTGAGAGACTCAGATAAACTAAATTTTTGTACATAAGCTACTATACAAGGAGTTGAGAGTGCACACATGGTTGCTGTCTTTACAAAACAGCCTGGACAACAGCAGCTGTTAAAATAGGAGAATGGATGTCAACTGGGCATGGAGAGGCATGGGGAACATTCATCAGCCAAATCAAAAAGCAACCAGCAATGTCCAATTAAAGATGCAGCAGCAGTCACATTGCAGAGCAGTATACAAGAAGCTTGAAAATTGGTACACGGAGTGGGAAATGGGGTGGGAGAGGGCAGAGCTAGAGGTGGGTGAGAGGTGAGACCTCCCACCTGAGCACAGGTGGCTTCACAGCAGCTTTCTCACAGTTTTATGGATCAGTGGGCGCAGGGGCGGATTATAGTAGGGTTCTGGATGTTTGCCTCAAAATGTGGAGGTGTTGCAGATGTCTTTATGAAGTCAGAAGAACCTTGTCCTGGGTGTTTAAAGAAAGCCAATGTGACCTGCTACATTCTTAACCATCAGGGTAAGGAAATGGAGCAGTAAGGCAGTGGTTAACCACGGCTGTGTGTGATGTTGCCTTTCTGCTTGGCTCTTCATCATAGACCATCAGCTTGTGCATCCCAAGGGATCATCAGTTTTAGTACGATTCCTTTATGGAGAACTAGTGAATATATATATGGATCACCATCTCAGGAGAAACAAATATCTGAGGAGACTAAAACAATACATCAGCTCTAGAAGCTATGAATTTACAAGTAGTATTGGAGGGGTGGGATTTGCATTGTTCCTGCTTTACCAGAAAGGAGGTTTGGAGCTAATATGAAATGTATATTAGAAGTCAATAAAAATCTGAGGATAGCTACAGGAACACAAGTAGTGCCTTCAAAAAGGTAAGACACTTAAGGCAAAACAAGTACTGATTTTTCTTCTCACCACTATGTAATTAAATCAAGGTGAGGAAAACGGATTTATGGAAAACATGTCAAAGCATTGGATTCTAAATAACAGAAGCAGTATTTTTCTTTCCATCCTAGTTTTTCAAACTGCTTAACAAGCAAAAAAAAGCAAAGCATTCAGCTGCCAAGAGTCTGCAGAAGGATCCATTCATGCCAGGAATCTAGGAATGAATAAACGTATAAATCAGAATTTCTTATAGCAGGAGGACCTTCCTGTCAAACATTGAGAGTGTATAGACTCGGGTATGCAAAGAGAGGGAAGTGAGAGATAATGATAAGGTGAACCTGATCCATACTAAAAGAGTGACCAAAATTCTTAAAAGATTAAACCTCATCTTTTTTCTGACATTAAGCCTAGGATGGAAGACCCAGTTCTGTGCTGTTTAAGATCATTGTTTTGGCCAAGCTTTGTGTGTTAACTGTTTCAGACTCCCAACTAAATATTGCATGTTGAGAAGTAAACCAGAAATATTTCTCTGCCCTTAGATAAAACAAAGGAAGTTCAAGGAAGCAAGTTTGTTGTGTTATTTTTTCTTCCTCAAAAGCAAATGCAATACATAAGATGTAGCTTTGACTCACTGTTAATTAATTCACAAGCATAAAATATAATTTCATTGGCATCAGTGCTTCAGAAGCTTTTCCTTTCTTTTTTACTTTTTCTTTTATCTTTTTTCTTTTTATCCTCTTGTTTTTCTCTTTTCCGTGTGCAGCATCAGAAGTGATACACTAGGTTCAAAGGGGAGATTTTTTTTACTTCCAAGTTGTTCAATGCTGAGATGACGATGCTCAGGACGCGCCTTTCAGTGCGTGCATTGCTGCCCTCCGCTGGGGAAAGGCTGTATGAGGCTCCAGCTCCCTAAAAACCGTGATGGTGACGATTGTGTGAGGTTATCCACCAAAAATCAGAGAGGCAGACAAGCCAAATTAGCTTTAGAAACTCTTGATTTTTCTAGCTTTTTATTTCTCCCCAACCCCTCCGTGTTCTGAGTATAGCAGTGATGAACGTGAAAGAGAACAGGGCCAAAGAAAGCTGGCAAAATGGGATTCTGCGTAAAGAAAGGAAATGTGTTGGAAGAAGTAGCAAGACTGTATGTTCCTCCCTTTTCCACTGCTAACTGCTTTCACTGATGGTGGAAGATAGATTTCTGTCAGCCTCGGAGGTAGGAAAGTGTACTGTCATAATTTTACAGATGAAGAATGCCAGACTCAACCTCATTTCTTATCAGCTTGCTCAGCTTGTTTGCATCAGCCCTGACTCACGCTTCCGGTGTAGTATTGCAGTAGAGCATCACTGAGGTGATGCCTCGTTCTACAGAGTCAGCACTGGGACCAGTAATTTTGGCTGGTAATTGCAACCGATAACTGAATAGAGACACAAGTATGGCCCATCATGAACTTGCTCTGAAAAAAATTACCAGTTGTGATGCCAGACTGGCACAGGACTGAAAGGTTGTGTAGAGCAACTGAGACCGTGAGGGAAGAAAGGCAGCAGCAGCACCAGCAGCATGGCAATCTTTACGCCCTCCTCCTACACACCTGTTTCTCACCTACCTTTCCCACTATGCCACAGCATCCGATGTGCCACTTCACCCCATCCACTCACTTTTCTCTTACTGTCCCCTCCTTGGGGTGAGGGGAGGAGGCAAATTTCCTTGCTGAAGCGAGTGCAGAGGAGGGCAACAAAGCTGGTGAAGGGCCTGGAGAACAGACCTTATGAGGAGCGATTGAGGCAGCTGGGTCTGTTCAATTTGACGAAGAGGAGGCTGAGGGGGGACCTCATCATGTTCTACAATTACTTGAAAGGACGTTGTAGAGAGGTTGGTGCTGGTCTCTTCTCACAGGTAATTAGGGACAGAATCAGGGGGAATGGTTGCAAGTTGCAACAGGGCGAGTTTAGGCCAAACATTAGGAAGAAATTCTTCACAGAAAGAGTGGTCAGACACTGGAATAGACTGCCTAGAAAGGTGGTTGAGTCGCCATCCCTGGATGTGTTTAAATGTCGCTTAGATGTGGTGAAATTATTATTGTAAAACAGTTGTAGAGCTTTTCAAATCTCTGTCATCCTTGTGATCTTCTCAGTCAGAGGACAAACAAAGCCTGGTAATGAACCCTGAGCCAGCAGCCTGGCACCAGACACTGCATGTTTGCTCTCCTCTGGCAAACTTTCCCTATACTCTTCCTTCTTCTAAAAGTGCTAAGTTTGCTCTCCAGTGGTGGCTGGGAACTATGAAGTAGTTTCCTTCTAGTTCCCTTAATGGGCAGACAAATACTGTCTTAGCACAGGTAGAACAGTCATCACCCCTCCCGCAGCTACATGTAGTAGTTTCTATGAGGTTTGTGGGGAGTGGAACTTCTCTTTTAGTGCAGGAAATAGAAACAGGCCCCTGGAGGTCCTCTGTCTACAACCCCTACATAATCTTCCAATGCAAAGTTAAATGCTCATGGTGAAGATGGGCCAAAATTGTCTTTGTAATCTCAGTTCCACTTCCTTGCACCTGTAACACAAATTACTTTGCATAACCTCACGTTGCCCATCCCATTAAGACCCCTGTCACACTGAATGCACACAATGTCCAGCACTCAAGCAATGATTTAAAAACTTTCCTCCCACATTTTCCTAAGCATAGCTCTTGGCTGACTGCACACTCCTAACTACGTTTGCCTCCAGATCAGAATTTATTTCCTCCAGGGCTTTCTCAGAATATTTGTTGCTATAGTATTTCTGAACAGAATTATACAGCCCTCCATATATTCAAGGCACAGCTTCTGCTAATTTCAGTTTCAGCTGTGAGTTTCAACACTTCTGCAAATGAGATCACAGGGACATCAGTCCGTCAGCCACAAAATGAGGAACGTTAAATCAGTAACCACACATGAAAAATCTGGTTGAAGGAACTCTGCGGTAAAGAATAGGGCAGCCTGAAAAATTTCAGACAAAATAGAGCTTTGTTAAAAACAGCCGTTTGTGGAGTCCAGCATGTTTTGTTTAAAGTATTTCAGAATGAAGGAACTGTTACCAAATTGAAAGTGGTGTTTGGAAGGAACTCAGCTTAGACTTCCAAAAGGGCTGTTGTGTAATAAGCTAGGGAAACTGAAAGTGTCAGTTTCCAGATTAAAAAAAATCTTGTCAAAACTGTTCCGTGGGCCCAGAAGCTCTAGAAGGCAAATACCCCAAGCTCAGTCTTCCAGACTGGGGAACTCACCTGTGTGTTGAAATATAGGATTTCTTGCAGCCTTTGGAATAACTAACGTTGATCAGGATTAGAAACAGGATCTGAAGAGCTTAAGTTTGCCAAAAAGGTTTTGGGAGACATGGTTTAAAGTCAAAATTGAAACAAGCCCATATTTAAAGAAAGAAAAAAAAATCTGGGGAAAGTGAATATTTTTTTTCCAGCCAACATTCACAGACAGAAGGAAAATGCAAGTCTGATTTAAATACAATATCATAGTTTTTTCTGCACATTTTGCCTCATTTACTACTTCCACAGGATGAAGTAAGTGTCTCCTACCCACTGAGCGAAGGAAGGTGTTAGGCAGGAAAAAAAAAGCCAAAGGAAACTTTCAAGTGGGTGAAGAAAGATTATTACTTGGCCACATGGTTTGATTCAATTTACACTCCCGAGTTTCAGGCCGTGCAGTACCTGATGACTGCTAGCAGCTTGCTGTGCTTAACTGGAACCTGCCCTGTGCATTACATAAATGTTTGCTGATACTGTCAAAGCACACACTGAGGAACCTGTGTTTCGTCCGCGCTCAGGAAATTAACATCAGCCCTTGCCCAGCAGGACCCTTTCTGACCTGTTCCCACCAGTCTCAATCCTCTCTCTGCTAGCCACATCTCCTGCTTTCTTACCACAGAATCTGCCAGGGGAAAGGGATCATTTGGCAGTCTGCTCAAAGCAGGATCAACACTGAAGTCAGACCATGTTGCTCAGGGCTTTATCCATTAACATGTTGGAAATCTGTAGGAACAGGTTTTTCACAGCCTCTCTGAGCCATTTGCTTCAGTGTTTGACTGTCCCCACGGTGTGACTCTTTACTCAATTCCTGCTCAGGTTGTGGCTAACGCACAGCTCATACTAAGGCCTGATGTACATAGTGATTAGAGCCATGAGATCAAAGCAAAGGCAACACTGAGGCAGGACACAGTGGCCAGAGAGGACTGGAGGTTATTATGCAGATATAGTCACGGGCAGTTGGCTGTCTCCGTCAGCCATCATCGTTGTCTATTTCTTGTCTAGTAGTTTCTTCATAATCTGCCAACTCATGGAGATGCTGTAGACCAAGCTTCTGAACTGGAAGGTATATCAGCTTACCCAAAAAGGTTTTGAAGTGGGTCCAACAACAGCAGGACTGCTGAGGTGTTCATGTTTCCTGGTGTGATACAGGGCACTCTTGCACTGTGACTGAGGAGGAAGGATAAGCATCCCCCCTGTTGGCTAGGTAACTGTTTTGATGCACAAGTTACGAGTTATGAAACAGAGAGCTTGTTAGAAAACTTATGATTTATGTGATGAATTAGTGACTTCTGTACAAAGGGGATTGTTTTCTTTTCTAATGAGCTCGTAAAATGAAGTTTAATTTACAGAGCAAGTTGACCTGTAAATCTGAGACACCCAAATGGACCATGACACCATGGTAATTATTTTTTTCCTGTGTTGAGTATGAATTTCTCAGTTTGACTTATGCTTATTGTCTCTTCTCACACGACTGTGGGCCTCCCAAAGGGTATGATTCCATTTTCTTGGTGACCTCCTAACTGGTATTGGAAGGCTGGACCATCCCCTTGCATTACAAATGGACTCCTTCAAGTTTCTTATTGTCTTGTATCTGGGATGTAGCATGTCCAAACTTGGATGCAGGATCCCAAATACACTCTGAAAAGTGCCAAGGATAGGAGAATAACCCCTGGTGATGCTCCTGGTGATACAGAGCAGTATTCTGTTAGCCTTCATGTCTGACAGGGCTCACTGTGGACTTGTGTTTGGCTCGCTTTCTCCCGGGAACCCGTGGCCCCTTTCCACAAAGCTGCTGTATTTGCCTAACCTCACTTAGCTCCCAGGCTTTTCACAGCCAACCCATTTCATACGCTTGCATATCTACCAACCTTACAAGCAATCAAACCCTAGTTAGAGTCTCTCTAATTTCTGCAGTCCAGCTTCAAATCTAGTTCGTTTCCCCCACCATTCCTATGCTCTGTGTAACCTACAAATGCCATGAGACGCTTTCTACATCAAAAATTTAGCTTCCCTCTTCCCTGCATTTGCATTAACTTCCCTACCACTGCTGCTTGGACTGATTTTGAAAAAAACACCTTAGATCTTACTGATGGTGGTAATCCGTGGACTCAGCTAAGAGACAAAAACTGCTGGGAACATTTTCTTCTCCCTTTTGAAAACTCAATAGAGAGAGAATATGCTTACCACAAGAAAGCATAAAATACTCTTCAAAAGCATACACTTTGTCAAAGTATGAGTGCAGAAGAAAGGAAGAAAGAAAACGCTGATTAAATCAAAGAAAAACACACATTACACTTACTTCTTCTTTCAAGGCATAGAGACTTTAGAACTTTCCAAAGAAAAAGTAGCCAAATCGCTAAAGTAAAATCCAGACAATGCCATTTTCCCTATCCTCATCTTTAGAAGAGTAGAACTTTGGGAGCTGAAGTTATCCAAGAGGATTCAACCTAAGGCATAAACTAGAGATGTGGAAAATCTCAACTCCAGTGGTGTAAGCTTAGCAAAACTATGAGACAACTGAAATTAAGGTCTCACAATGGTAATTGCTGAGCAAATTGAGAAAAAGTCAGATGTGGGAGAACCGTGTAATGAGTGTAGGTCAGTAGGGTGTGTGACTGCACATTATATAACAGACATACTTTCTTTTTTAAGATCCAAATTACATGTTTCAAAGCAGCCTTATATCTAACAGCTGCAGATTATTAAAAAAGAAAGAATGATACAAGCTCACACTTTCTGTCAAAATGTACTGGAAAGAAAATGCTCGTGTCCTTTATGTTTGCCATGATGCTGCTTAACACTACATGAAAAAGAACCAGAGTATTCACAGTTTGTTGCATTTGCAGAAACCGATCTTAAATGCTAGATGTCTTGATAAGAATGTAAAATACGGTATGAAGCAACTAGATACTACTTATTCCCTGTCACACTTATTTAAATACCATCTATCAAATGCAGAGAGTTTCAGTAACTCCCACTAACTGAATCATAAGCAAAGTTGTGGTCTGGATGCATTTTGTTATCTCATGTATCACCAGTTCGATTGCGGAACCCTCAGGAACGAGGTATTCTCCTCCTGTTCCTCCTGCTTCAGTGAGAAAATGTTGATCTGTTAAAACTCAACTTTGTGCAGAAGCAGATTAATTCTGAGAAGACAAATTTTTTCATGAAGCAGCAGAAAACCAACCCACCAACAACCAAATCGCCAGCTTTGTCAGTAGAAGTATCTGAACTGTCTGTCGACATGTGGGAGTTCTCATGGTTCACATTTTTTATGAAGAAACATGAGGTTCAGTTTCATCCTACTGCAGGAAAGGAACACTTTTGAGATCTTTTCGCTTAGAAGAGAAAACCTTCCTCAAAGCCACAACGTACACCAAACATTTCCCAAAGTGCTGTGTCATCCAAATTCACCAGCAGCACAAGGAAGAAATACAACAGAAAGGGGCAGTCATGACAATTGATTTAGCCTTGCAAAATTTTTGCTCTGTGTTGTATGTTTAAAATATTACACTGTGTTTGTTTATGTCAAAGGTACACCTTCTGAGGTGCCAAGCACCTTCAGAAATGGCTTAAGTTGAGCACACACAAGCCCACTGAAACCACTGGGGAAACTTACACACCAAAAGTTAAATATACAAGTCTAGACATCAAGTCTCTGGGAAAGCAATACTAACTTTTTACTTTTTTTTTTTTTTCCAACCAATGCTAAAATCAACAAGCTTCTGATTAGAGATTCTGGGCATCTCTTTAATGTATGTCTGTAATAATTGACAACTCATGGCATGCTAATAGTTGTTTTATCTATATGCAGCTTCACATAACCTTTGGCTAAACTAAAGGTTCCTGTAGAGGATTTAAAATGCTTAGCACATCAAATTTAAAAGTAATAGTAATAATAATAATAATAACAACAACAGCAACAGAAGAAGAAGAAGCAGCACCAGCAACTTCAGCTCCAGAACACATAAATTTGTACAAAGCGAACTTCCAGACATTTTGAAACTATAGTTAAGCCTCATAAAAATCCCAGCATGGTACTCTAATACACATACACTTATTGCTGAAGTGTAAATATCTTCTTGAAACCCAGAGAAGTTCAATTGTTTCATTACTTTACCATAGTCCATAACTCCTAGCTCCAAATCTCTTTTATTTATTGTCCACCACCATGAGAACTCAATCAGATCAGCGTGGTTTATGAAAATGGACAAGGAGACTGCAATATACAAAGTGTCTTGTCTTTACTACGTGAACTTAATTGAAACAATTCTCAACTCTTAAAAAATTTCCAATAAAGTACCGTTCATTACTGTAGGTTTTATTATTTTGTCTGTTCCAGTCGCACTTCAATACTTCTTTGAAGGTCAGTCGAATAAATATTCAACGTTTGTATTACAATAGCTGCTAGAAGTCTTGCCCACATTACTATCATGCTATTACCTTTACCATGTAATACACGGGGATTTTGGGGATAAAAAAGACAAAAATCTCATCCACTGAAAAAGGCAGACAAAAAAATGCACAACAAAAAAGGTCTGTCTAGTATTTCTACAGATCTGATTCTTTTTTAGTAAAACAGAGTTGAGCAATCCATTCAAAAGTGCAAAAGAAGCCTACAATCAATGTAGGGATTGAGCCCAGATTTCTGGGACACAAATGTGTTTTCTTAGTTGTATGAGTGGTTTGAGGTTTATCGGATTTTTTATTTTTACTATATTTCATAGAATGGATCATAGCAAAAAGCAAGAGAAATGTAAAAAATATATATGCAGTAATATTTCCACTGGATAAACTATTCAAATGACAAAATCCTATGCCCAAATTTCAAAGGCTTATATATATGTGTATGTACTTTCATATATATATACATATATGTACTGTATATATTTACATAACACCTCTGTATGCATGCAGATATTATGAAAACAGAAATCCAGTTCCACCTACTGCATTGTGTCTAATCCCACTGCTTATTTCTACCTCTGCCTTGCTTACATAGAAGAATACACATAGCCCTTGATGAGCAGCAATGCTATGAAGACTGAGCTGTTGCAGCATCTTACATGTCCTTTTTCCAGTAAAATTAATTATAATTAGTAAATAATAACAGATTTTAGTAATTTTTATACTTTTTGTTCACAGGGAAGAAGCAAGCCAGTGGCTACTATTTTGTATTTTTCTGAGGAGTTTGTTTTCATTATCCCATACATTTAGACTTCTTTTCCTCTCCAAAATTTTGATGTTGAAGAAACAAAAAACCAGAAAAACTCCAACCAAACAGAACCCACCTGGCACCTACATTTGGTGATGAAGAATCTACTGTTTGAGGTTTCTTCCCCATACTTTATACTTCACATGTTTTATTGATGAAACAAAGCAAACCTAAGATGGTATGTACTTGTGTTTCAGTTTTCCTTTTCAGTTATGGATAATAATTTGATAGTCAATGGTCCTCTTTATGATCAACTCCTGCAGTTTGCTGTGTGGACAAGAAATTCTTTCAAAGACAAAACCCCATCACTTTAAAATTGTTGTTCAGTGTCTCCCATTGTCTAAAACAAATTGGCTTTCTCGTAATCACATGATGGTTATATCTCACAAGTATGTCTGTTGTGTTTTCTGTTTTGGGTTTGCTTATTAAACTGAAGAAAACTTCTCAGAAGCTGGTGGTGGATGAGGAGAGACCTAACTGGCAGCTTTATTACAAGTCAATATTTTTTCTGACAAAGGCATAGGAAAAGAAGAAAACTACATTAAGCATAATAACAGAAATGAAGGACTTCAGAGGAGTCTAACTGCACCAAAAAAAGTACCATCTCCATCCAAGGATATTTTGGCCCTTCTCCGTGGTATTGTAAGTTGAAGCTCATCCCCTTCTTCTAATTTTGCAATGCCTGGCAAAAGATTTGGAATATTTTTAAGTTAATATTTCAAGTACATTATTTTCATAAGCAGTATTCAAAAAGTTAATGCACATAATCTTAGAAATATAAGTGTGGCTTGTTACTTACAACAGGTACTTTTTTCTCTTTAGGCACAGTCTTACAAACTGCAGACTAATCAAAGCTGACACTTAACACCCTCTATGGAGCTGGACCTACCACTGGACCACTCTGCACTCAGCATATCACAGTTCACTCAAGCAAACGCTGCAAAAATTCCTAACAGTGGTGTACCCAGGTTCCTCATGTTATGGTGATGTGACAGACAAGGTCAGCGTTGGGTGTTGCTTGTTCTAAACCACTTCATTCCCACACTGAGGAGGTTTCATGATCTTTACCAACCAAATGAAGTTACCAGACATCAGCTGATCCACTGCGACTGCAGAGCACAAAGATTTGCTTCCTGACAGTCGCGCGCCGGCGGATGCGGCAACCCAAAGTTGGAGTCACTGAGCCGAGAACACACCCATCATCTGCAGCGATGGCATGAGATATTGCCATGAGATTTGTTCTTATTTTCAGATGAAAGAAAAAATGGTGAGAATTTGGAATGCAGGAACCGTGAAGTAGCAGCATGGAGTAGACATCTGAGTTAAGAAACTAGAGGAATAATACAAAGGTGAAATGAGAGGACAGATAAAATTGAAGGTGGTTATGAAGCCAGAATCTGTGGATGGAGGAGCAGAAAGTTAAAGAAAATGTTTGGACAGGCTCAGTTGCCAGGAGGAAGTAGCTAATTTATTTTTATTTGGAAAAAAAGATTAGCTTCCATCCCATTTGTTTAATGTCATTACTTGCCAACAGTAGTAGTTTGTATCCACACAGATCTTGCTAGAAAATAACAGAAGAAAAAGCCCTCAAATCCACCATTAAGGAGAAAAGACAGACAGATAAGAGCTACCAAACAAGATTTAATAGGTCTTGACAATCATCGAATCATAAAATCATAAAATGACAGAATCAGAGAATGGTTTGGGTTGGAAGGGACCTTAAAGTTCCTCTAGATCATACCCTCCTCCTACCATAGGCAGGGACACCTCCCACTAGACCATGTTGTTAATCAGTTATTAATCCAATAATTCATCAAATGCTTTGGCAGGAATATACATACATATTAAGCATTTTGCTGAACTGGCATTAAATATTTTAACTGCTCTTCCTTGTTGCTCTTCACAGGAATTGATTATTTTTCATCAAACTAAAGAGTATAACTACAGTAGCCATTATAGGGAGTTGAGAATTAAGCTGATGAGAACTGTCTTTGGAAATCCCACTGTAAGCTATGCAAAAACTGGGTGGCTAAAATCCATACACGATGTTTTAAAGATGAACATAGCTCCTAAATATTTTATTGAGATAATTAAGTGTGTAATCAACTCTTAAACCGAGTTCTTCAATACAGACAGTATGTGCTCCTTTAGTCTGCTTCAGGCATCTGACTGCAAGCACCAAAGTATTTAACCACATTATACAGTCAGCGGAGAGAGGGAAATTGTTCATATCACCTAAGTTAGATGCATATCCTCCAAATGCCAATATGTTACATAAAACTGTATTTTTGAAAGTATTCTGTAATTTTGCATTTAACCAGATCCATGAATGCACTCCATTTCCTCTAGAACTGCCACAACATTTAGTCAGCCAGCACTATAGATTCTATTTGATGCAGTTTATCTGCAACCAGAAAAAAGGAAAACTTAGATGTTTACCAGCAGTATAGCAAGAATTATTCGGATAAGACTGTGGCATATTTTGGATGCAACGAAACAATGTCACCAAGCTGAGATCATCACCAAACACGTGGGCCTTCTTCCTCTGTATTAGGTGTCCCATAGCAAATGTTGTATCAGTATATAAAACCTACAGAATGAAGAGGTGCAGAGTTCAGACATATTGTATGGAGACATTAAAAATCCTTTAAGATGTCAGATGCTGAAGCAAATTGAGCTTTCTCACCTGGCCATATATGAAAAAATATCCTGTTTCTTTGATCACTATTTTATTTCCTTGTTCTTCCAGAGCTGTTCCACGTTTAAAGCTCAGAAGCCAAGGGACAATGCTTGAATCATCTAAAAGAAACAATAATTTTTGGCTAATCAGAAAGAAAAGTTACTTTCTTTATTTTTGTCTACCAAAAATTAACAAAGCTGACTTCTAGTCAAGATTTCCAGTCTCATTAGCTGAATTACCTAATTGGAAAGAGGATGTTACAAGATTTCCCAGATTTTTTAATTTGGTGACATAACTCACTGCTTTGAGGTCAGATAAAATTGGATGGAAGAGTTAATACATAGAACAGTTAGCTATAAATTGTGGAACATTCTTACCTTTCTGTTGAATATCACTTTTGCTGTCAGCAATCAGTTGCAAGCAGGCCTGCAGCACTGAAAAGTGAAAGCATTTTGAAATCAAAGAGATATAAATTAGTAATAGACTACAGTAAGCTTTGGAAATGACTTTAAAAGAAAAAGAAGGAAAGGGCATGAACAAAAAAATCTCTCAGTCTCACCACTTATTTGAAAATATAATCTATTGATTTTAACATGGATTTAAATTTTAACATGATTTTAAATGTGGCGGCATGAACAAAAAAATCTCTCAGTCTCACCACTTATTTGAAAATATAATCTATTGATTTTAACATGGATCTTACTCAAATGTGGCAAAATTCATGCCACAACATGTACTAGATAACTTTGAGAGATAATGTAGCTAGGCAGAAGGCCTCGGATAGCACCACAAGTAATACTTGCTTGTTTTAATCCTAATGGAATTGAAAAATGTAGCATTAAGTCAAATGAGCTAGGAATGGTCAGCTGAATTAACCTCAAAAACACTCCAACCCTCCCAGTTGTGACACATATTAGATTTTCAATGATGTTTACTATATTATTTAAATAAGTTAGTTTCCAGTCATAGTTGCTGTAAAATATTAGTCTTATATATTGGTTATATGCTATTTTCAAAATAAATCCTCAAAATCCACATATATATACACTTTCAATATGCTTTCATATACTCACACTCAATCAAGTACAGAGATGACTATTAGCAAATTAATGCACATATGACAAATAGGTTAGTATCCCTCAAAACTCATACATTACTCAAAACTGGAGAAACTGGTGACAGTAACGAGAAACTAGGAGTTTGTTCAGAGATAAACATTGCGGTATGTAAAAACATAGGCTCGCAAGTGAAACAAGGATTTTTTAAAAAAATCTTCTAGGCTTAAATGCCAGGGAACAGGATCAAAGAAGAAAGGATAGTTGCATTTGCTTAGAGCAGATTTTAATTAAAACATCTGGTTTTAGTGCTACTTTGAAGGTCAGAAAACATAGTAGTAATTTATTGTGCTTGACAGAAACCAGATGAATTTAATAAAAGTCAAGAGAAAAAACATTCTTCTGTGGATTACAGAATCTCCATTTTTGTATCCCTCTTTTCAAGAGAGAAGGCTGTGAGTCAGATTTGGCCGCTCTTGGTATAACAAACGGCGCCCTACACCTGCTTCTCCATCTGCCAGTGGTACCCATGGATGTAACCAAGTGCCCAGCAGCACAAACCTCTCTCTGTATGGCAGAGAGTGAGAGGATTTGAGTAGAAAACAACTCCTTTCTGTATTTAGGTCTCCTTTCCAAGGGGACCTGCCTGAAAACACCAGAAGAGGGCAGGATGCTCACCAGCACTCAGTACCAACTGGCAGAGGGCGAAGACTGAAGAGCACGTCTGAGAATGCTCCAATGTCACAAGGATCACACAACCTCTGAGACCCACGAACGTTAATGGGAACACTATCCTCCAAGCTCCCGTCTCCTGCACTGGAACATATCGCTGAGTTCTGTCAATACTCGTCAATAACATGCCAAAAATCTATAGATTTTCAAACCAGGAATTTAAAGGCGTCTGAATTTCCTGCCTTACGATAAGGAATAGAAAAAACAAGCCAACACAAAATTGAAAAAGGTATTATACTTCAGTCAGTTTACTATCACACTTGTGAGTGACAGAATTTTCTGAAAAAGGAGCTTTCAAATAAAATCAATATGTGTATTTCTGGAGTCGCACAACAAAGTACATCATGCAATTTAGTTCATGAGGTATTACTTCACTTCATGAGGTATTACTTCACTTTAGTAAGCTAAATCAAAACTTTTATTCCTGCTTTTGAAAGAACTCACTACTGTGGCCACTGGATTTTCCACTAAACAAAGAAGAGAGGATTAGTTATGATTCACACTAACCCGCTACTATCCAGTTGGGTACCAACAAGTAGCATCCACAAGCAGTGAAAGTTATGGGTACTTTAGCAACTCCTGTTAAACTTGCTCTGCAAACTTTATTAACTATTAACTTGAAACTATCGTGATTCACAGTTTACAAGTCTGGATTTAGGTTCGAGTTGTTTGCAGCACTGAAATACCAGTCATCCTTGTTGAGAACTGCTACACAGTAATTAAAATCAGAAGGTTCAGTCCAAGATCTTTTCCAACTTTTAAAAACATATACCTCCTCCACTTTATTCTATAGACATCAAATCTACATATATTCTCTAAAAAAATCTCACTCTCCCTTTTTTTGGTGTATTAAGATAGAAATAAGGCTCCACATAATATGGTAAGCTTGTTTTTCATGGAGAAATATGGATACAACAGTGTCATTCATGACAATGAAGAGAACAGAAACTAACACAGTGGCTGCTTTACCTAAAGCCACAAAGGACAAATAATATCTAAAAAAGCATTTGTGGGATAGAACAACAACATAATTCAAAAAAATGTTCAAGAGCCAACACTGACACATAACTATTTCCAGTATATACAAGTACTTCACGTTGACCTCAGTGGAACGAAATACATGCTTAAAAATTAAGTAATTCATTGAACAAATTCAGAATAAACAACACTACTATTAAGGAGAAGATACGGATACACAGAGTATATTTTCTGGAAAATTAACAGGGATTTTCAGTAGAAAGTTAACATTATTAAGAAATGTTAGCAATTCTATCCCAAGAAGGACCTCTACCTTACCTGAAGTAAAATATCAAGAATATAAGCACTACAGTATGTGGTTTGAATAGTTACTATCAGTACTGAGCAGAACAAATCAAAGGCTCTACCTGAAAGCCCTTCAGCCCAGTGTAAATCAAACCTGAACATCAACTTTGTAGTCTAAAGGATTTTTGAATAATTGATAATGGAAGCAGAACACAGGATTCATAAAATGCGTCTTAAAAAATGTATTAAAATATCCAGACTGACTGTCACCATGAGGTCTAGCTGTACAAATAAGTGTATCTAGAAAAAAAATAAGTGTGCCCCATCCTCATATAATAGCTTTGCTTTGATGAGGATTTTTTTTTCTTCTGATTTTAACTGCTCTGTGGAGTGTGGGTGGGGAGAAGAACATTTCAGAGTTTGTATTCTTCCATGAGCCAATTCTGAAGAAGTTAGCAACTCCAGATGCCTTCATAAACCACAGCCAACACTTGAAGGGATGCGTTCTCCACCAGTTGAGCAATATAACCACATTTTTTTATTAAAAGCTGTCTTTTGCAGCAGGATAGGAATGCAATCTCCTGAATATCTGCATCATTTTAGACCTGATATTGATAAAAGCCCTCACATGCAAGTTTTCATATTATTTAACCTGCATAATAATTTTAATATTTTGCAATCTAACTTCATAATCCATCCATACAAAATTATGCATGTGAACTCATGCTTACATTTCAAAGTTTTGATATCTGAGGTCTGAGACATCTATTTCAATTTCTGCTGAAATAAAAACAAGAGAAAACACCGAACTTTAAACAACAGATCTGATTATTTACGTTCCTTCTTTGGTCTAGATCTGTTCTCTGTAGACTTCCTAAAATATACTTAAACACTAGTTAATTCCATTTATAAAAGAGGTGCATGTTGTTGAAAAATTTCAAGTTCTTCTTCCCTGAACTTCTTCATTTCTCATCACAGGAGATCTTCTTTTACTTTTTGCTTGTGCATTTTTATAGACTGATTAATTTGCTCATTTTTAAGAGGTCTTTATGTGGCCTTAATCATGGATTAAATCATTCCTCGCATTAAAATGGCTTGGTCATAGTAACAGCTATGATTCAGATATAACATATATCTTCAAAGTATTAGTAGCACTATTTTGACCTTAATGGAATTACCAGTAACATGCTACAATCAGAATAGCATGGAAATTATTTACTAAGAATTTACAATATGCTATGTGGACTTATACAATGTAAAGTAGAATAAAAAGAAGAATATTGGTTTTAACAATTAGAGCCTCTTTTTTGTGTTTTTGATTGTACAGTGCTCTGCACTGATTCATTCATTCAGTAAGTGGAATTCTTCATGTAAAATTGCAGGCATTGTATCAAGTCATTTTCTATCCTTTCACATAGGAGGGTCTACTTCCTTTTGAGTTAGACTATTGTCAGCATAAACAAAAAAGAATAACATATCTTTTCAAGAAGTAGGCCTTTCTCTTTTTTATTAGGAGAACTCTTTTATTTCCCCTCTTCAAACAACAAAATAAGAAGTATTTTGAATACTTAGTGAGGGAATTTTATGTGGTCTTTGTTTAGACTAATAAAACGTTAGGTTTCTTGATTCAATGATCACTAAAGTTTCACTTATAACTTGCTATCCCTCTGTTATAGAGATCTAAACCAACAACATGCAGAGTCAAAACACTTCTAACCAAAAAATGTACCAATTTGCCAAAGTAAATGTAATCAGTTTCCCAGTAAGTCAAGTATAGTTAGAACAATGGCAAAACTCTCACAACTTACTCACAGTGGCAATAGTTATTTCCCATGGGCACAAGTGATATTGGAGCAGAACCTGGGAACCGCTAGTTAAAAAAATTTTAAAACCTGCCAAATCACATGCTAGGTGAGCCCACCTCACTGTTTTGTGAAGTTACTTAGAATTTCTCCTCAATTCTTTCCATCCATGCAATTAGACTGGTTGAGATAGATAATCTCAGTGCACCAAAGTCAATATAGTCCATGGGTGCTCCAATCTCATCATAGCAGAATGTTGCCTGAATTTGAGTTTACAGAAGACTTGCTGCCCCTAGTTGGCTACAGGAATCAGAACCCTACAAAAATGATCAGAATGATGCACAGAGAGAGCACGTGAATGAAACTTGATATTCGTACATTGAATTGGCTTAGGTAATGGAGCCAATACCTTCGTACAGCTTATAGAGAAATATGCAACCTAGGCCATCAGTAATTGTGAACAGGGTATAAAATTTAGGAGATTTTTTTGTCGTGCATTTATTTTCTTATACAGACTAAATTTTTAAAAGGAAGACAAATTAGAAAAAGTATATCTGTTCTTAAGTGTCCTGATATGATGGTTGCCAGAAGTAGTTAGATGATCTATCTGCCTGCATATTGATAATATGTACCTTCCAAAATCACCCATTAACTCCTACTCATTGTATCAAGAACTCTGGTTCTGACTGCTGACTGTACAGTTTTATTTGGAATAGATGCTTGAAACCCATTTCTTCAACCTACTTGAGCTGGAAATTTTCTCAAGACACAGCTACTGATGACTAATAGCTTTATGCGTGAACATGAACAAATGCATATGCCATATAAATATGAAAGAACAGCATTGTGTTAGATTGATTTTCATTCAATTCTTTTAATTCAAATTCTAAATTGTGACTTCTTTTATGCACACATCATCAAGCAAATAGAAAAAAAAAAAGAAATTCCATGGTCAAGAAGGCCTGTGCTGAGCCTAAAAAGAGTCATGGGGCATCCATGGAACTTAATAATTAAAGTTTAAAAGGAAACAGAATCAAACCACAATTTTATTTATAAATACAGTAATGGTTCTATAATTTATTTCTGCTCTCTGGTGAAACACAAGAGAAGCAACTGTGTATCAGTGATACTTTAAAGTATTTGTTTTCTAAAGAATTGATCCGTATTAAAGTGAGTTTATGGGTCAATGATGAATAATGAGACCACATTCTACTTTGAGACCTTGCTGAAGCAAACAGAAATAGGACAAGAACAAGGCACCTCACTCAATACCCTAATTTCTTTGCCGTTGTACTAGAATGAGTGCAGCACATCTGCAGGACAGTTTTGAGGCTGCTGAGATTACGGTACCCAGAAATGGACTTGAGAAGATCAAAATTTTGAGTTAATAATTCTGCATGTGTGATCACTTAACAGACAGGATTCAGCACCATGAACAATAGTGTGTTCTCTTATTTCACTCTGCTAAAACAAAATTTAACATTGACTAATAGGTTCATGTCCGTCAGTGAAATCTTATCTGAGAAGATGTAACTGAACTCTGTTTAGGAGAAAATCTTACTGAACTCTGACAAATTTAATTTGTTGTAATTAGAGTAGACAGAAAGGTAACTCTGTCTAACAGATGGCCTTGTATATAAATGGAAGATTTGTAATTTACTTTTTTTTCTTTTTGTTACATACAAGAATACAATGATCATGTTAAAAAAATTGTAGTAGGTGAACCTGTGTACCTTTTCTCTGTTAAATGATTGTGTATACTCTGTTGTTTCTATTATCCATCCTAAACAATTTTAAAGCCAGATGTATCTTAAAAAAGAAAAGCTTGCAGAAATAAGTAGCTTAATTAGAATTTATGTGAAGAAAGATAAATAGGTGTGATCAGAAGTGGACACCTGAGGAGAAGAGTTTTATGTCTGCCAGAAGCGCCAGAAGCACATCTGAGAAGCCTCAAATCCTCCTCCTGTCCATACACTCTCAAATAGCAAGAAGAATAAAGGTGAACGCTACCATGAAGGGAACTGGGTAACTTGCAGAGTACTGGTGCTGTAAGATGCATTTTAAGACAAGACATGCCTCCTTATTTTTTGTATTTGTGCTTTAGATTACTTGTTTTGGTTTGATTGATGCTAGAGTGGGGAGAGCAAGCTAGCTCTGTGGTTCCCATGATAGGAAACAAGCTACAAGAAATAAAATTTAGACAATTTTGTCCTCAGTCCTGTTTGTGAAATCACTCTTAGCCAAGCGCCTGAACCAAAGATGAGTAGTGACATAGCACAAACAGATTAAATCTCATTTAAATCTATGGATTTTGGGTGATGCCCTACATGAGTATTCTCTTTTGAGAATATTGGAGGTATGTACAGTGATTATACTCTAGAACTTCAGTCCCATTTAGCTTACTGAAGCGTGAATGAAACATTACATATTAATTAGTCACTCAAAAGCACTTTTTAGTTTTTACCTACAAATTTCAGCTTCCTTTATTAATAACTTAAGATACAAGCTTTCATCAGTTAAAACAATCTAAAAGTATCTAAGAGGATGGAACTGATTTAGCAACACAGGAACATTTTTAGGTACTCGTTGCAGTTAGAGTATGAATGCAAACTGTTATAATAAAATCCTGTATTTCATCCTATCAGGCATCACTGTGTTCGGAAAGAGAAAAAGAAAAATATGTAGGCATTTTATCCCCAAAGGAAACAAATATATGCCATTAATATTCCAACATTATGCTATACAACAGAGGTCTTTTATGGAGCACAGTCTTCAATGTTCTCTGCAGCAGCTTTTAAAAAGGCCATGATTGAAAAAATCTTACTGGATAGGCATGCCTTGATTAATTGTCTTAATTATATTAATAGATAGTTTTAATGTAGAAATGATGCTAAACTTCTGAATTCCTTGTAGTCTGCTTCTTTTGACAGGTACAAGCCAGACTTTCTCTTTGAAAGCTCCTACTTCCCTAAAGTTAAGAAGCTTTTCGTTACTTCTCTCTTTTAGGATGAGCATGTTTTCCCAGAAAAATGACTTGACATTTTTAATAATAGCTTTCCCTCCCTACTAGTGATCAGAGAGAAATGAGTTAGGCATTACCCTGAACTAAGAATGATGGATTTAGAATTGAGCAATTTACAATCTGAAGAATTTGAACTTGCCTTAAGCAACTTTACTGCATCATCCAGAAATATCTCCATTAGAAAAAGCAGATTTGGGATCTAACATTCTAAGTTCCATCTGCAACAGCATGAATATCTGGTACCTTAAAGAGTATGGTTTAGGAGAATATACCTGCAGTTAACATCATTCATTCAGCAATAATTGTGAAAACTGTAACAGGCTCTGGCAGCACAGATCGGCTGCCAGGAGAAGACATGACTCCAGCACTCCTGCTTTTCTCAAGACAGTATCCAACTGTGACATCCCAACCCTCTCCACCGGCTGCTATTTACCTGTTTCTTCACTGGGGACAACAGACCTTCTCCCCCTGTTTCTGCTCCCGTTCCAGATTTCCTTTAGGAAGCTTTCAGCTGGGCCAGGACCAGGAAGCCTGTTCTCCTGAGGGACAGAAGCGACGGTCACTGAGAGCAGCCTCGCATTTGCTCACCCCCGCAAGCCGAAAAGCACCCCTCCAGCTTACCTGCCTGGCGCCAGCTGCAGAGACTTGCAGGAAGGAAGGAACAGGGGTACCCGCTTTATTTTCATCAGGGTACGTGGGAGGCCGGTCTAGCGGAGACCTTGCCTGGACCCTGTAGATCAGCTCGCTGCGCAGAGCTTCTAGTTCTGTTTTCAGGATGATAACATGGTAAAGAGACACTGCTGCAAGACAAGAGGACAGGAGCATTGCAAGCCACAGGAATGGGGCAGAAAAAAGTCCCGTGGTGCCTGAAGCAGCACCGGGGGGGGCAGAGGGAGAGGAGACGGTATCCTTCGGTTGGGTGACGTGCACACAGTCCACGGATTTCATCGCTGCTCTTGCCTCACTAAAGCCAGAGGGAGAGTTCAGCTGTCCCCTTCCGAGGTGCAATCCATGTTACCAGTTGCTCTCTGAAACTAAGGGCATCCAGAATAAGTGAACAAAACGCCCAGATCATTTCCTGTCATATGAAGCCGTTGATAGAACCATTAAACTTAATGTACAGAGTGAATGTCTAAGATTCGGTCTCCATTTAGTTTTCTTCTTTATCTGCTGCATTTTGGAAATTAGTACTTTCTCATGAGCTGCTTGCTCAATCTACCTTCCTCCTTTCACTTTCAACTATTTATTTATGTGGCAGCTTGCTATTACTGTTTATCTTTAAATTTACACACAGCTGGTACCACTGGTAATTTACAGCCTTATCTAAAAGTGCAGAGACAATGTAAAGTTTCCTGGCAGCATATGATCCAGCGCTACTTAAAAGACATATATGTACAACAGTGCATGTGCCTCTATGTGAGTGTAGATATACAGATGCACTGTGTATATACATATGGTTCAATATATATCTATATTCATATCTAAAGTGCCTATATGCCTACAGAGGGGACAACTTATTCAAACAAAATTTTTTGCGGTTTCCTAAACACAATAGTAAAAATTCCCATGTATGAGTAACAAATTACCGGGCTCTCAACTCTGTGAAGTTGCAGATTCTGCAGTTCAGCTCATGATATTAACTTGAAAGGGGATGAGTTTTTAATAAACTTATCTAATAAATGTAGCTTCTCAACAGATTTCAACAACCTGGATTAATGCAAAGCGGGGCACAGAGAAGTGGGGAGAGGGAACTTGGGGCAGGGGGAACTACAAGGGGTGAAAACTAAAGAATGGGAAAGACTAAGGGAGAGGAAGATAAGAATGGAGGGCAGGGGAGGGCAGGAAGGTGTAGAAGAAAAATAACATTCAGAGAATTTAAAAATAACCAAGAATTAAACAAGAAAACTTTAAGCATGCATGCTTAAGTTTTTCAGGTGAATCCTGAGTGCTTGGCTTAAGAATATCTTTTTAAGGTTTTACCAGTTCTTTCATCTTAAAAGTCTGCACTAGGAATTTGTTTCTTCTTTGCAGCAGCAAGGCTACCTAAATATCCCAAACATGATCATATGCTTTTTGCACTGTCTTCTCAAACAAGATCAAAGTTTTACTTCTTTGTTAACACTTTTAGTAGTATGGAACAGAAAAAAGATCAAAAATCATCACAGTTAAGGCTAAAATCAAAAGGTCAATCCCCTACTGGAATTTATTTTCTTTACCATGTAAGTATACTTAATCTTTTCAAGAAAGAAAACTTTTAGAGGTCTGTCTGAATACTGTATAGTGAATCTTGATGGAGACACCCATCAGAGCAGTAGAGATCAAATTGATTCTGTTGGGAAGGAGGAAGAAGAAGCAACAACAGAGTAGCAATGTCCGTAAGCCTCTCCCACTTCTACTTCTTAAGACTATGAGAAATTGAGGGTTATTATAAGCTTTTTCATCTTCCTTTGTGATGGAAGGTTTTTCTTCCCTTTATTCCCCCCCCTCTAGCAGCCACTCAATATCCCGCACAGACAAATAATTCTCTTCCTAAATCCAGAGGAAAACAATTATCCAGTTGGTGGCTGGTGACAAGTGGTGTTCCGCAAGGCTTAGGATTGGGGCCAGTTTTGTTTAGTATCTTTATTAATGATCTGGATGAGGTGATTGAGGGCACCCTCAGTAAGTCTGCAGATGATATGACGCTGGGCAGGATAGTTGGTCTGCCTGAGTTAGGAAGGCTCTGCAGAGGGACCTGGACAAGCTGGACCAATAGGCCAAGTGAGGTTCAACAAGGTCGAGTGCTGGGTCCTACAGTTGGGTCACAACTCCAGATAGTGCTACAGGATTGGGGAAGAATGGTTGGAAAGCTGCCCAGAGGAAAAGGACCTAGGGGTGTTGGTAGACAGCTGGCTAAATATGAGCCAGTAAGGTAACCAGCATCGTTGCATCAAACACAGTATGTCCAGCACAACCAGGCAAGTGATTGTCCCCCTGTACTTGGCACTGATGAGGCTGCATATCAAGTACCATGTTCAGTTTTGGGTCCCTCCCTACAGGAAAGACACTGAGGTGCTGGAGCCAGTCCAAAGAAGAGTAACAAGGCTGCTGAAGGCCCTGGAGATCAAATCTTAGGAGGAGCAGCTGAGGGAACTGGGGTTGTTTAGCTGGAGAAAAGGAGGCTGAGGAGAGACCTTCTTGCTTTCCACAACTACCTGAAAGGAGGTTGTAGTGAGGTGGAGATCAGTCTCTTGTCCCACAGAACAAGTGATAGGACAAGAGGAAACGACTTCAAGTTGTGCCAGGGGAGGTTTAGATTTGATATCAGAAAAAAAAATTTCTTTACCAAAAACATTGTCAAACACTGGAACAGGCTTCCCAAGGAAGCAGTTGAGTCACCATCCCTGGAGGTATTTAGAAGATGTAGTGTTAAGGGTTTAGTGGTGGATCTGACATTGCTAAGTTAATGGTTGGACTAGATGATGTTAAAGGTCTTTTCCAACTGAAATAATTCTATGATTCTATTACTAGATGTCAGAATATTGTGACAGTTGAAAAAGGAGTGCTATTTAAGAAAATGAAACTAAGAGATAAAGTTATAACTAGCTATCCAGGAATACTGAGAAAAAATCGGCCAGTCAGGTCTCTGTGGTCATTAACATATAAGAAAATAACAGACAGGTATATAATTAGCATCACTCTAGTTACTTCCAGAGAAAATAGGCTGTTCCCAGCCTCTGCACTGTCTTTAAACGGGGTCATTGTTTAGGCTGACAAAATAATTGTGGTGAGACAGAGGACTTTTGTAAGACATCTGTCTTATGTCTTGCTTAAGATTCTGATAAATGAGAATTTCAAAGGGCAGATGAGGAAAATCAGAAGAGCCTCCACACAGTAAATTTTTAAATTCCACAGATATTTCTAGCTAAGCATCAAAGGGATCACTCTGTTTGCAACCTTACGTTGTTCTGTAGGTTTATAAGCAGTTACATGATTTGAAAGAAAAATAATTGCAGACAATTTTTGTGATGATAGAAACATAGTGAAACAATAAATAATGACAGTGAGAGATCAGTCATGAAAAACAACATGAATTGCCTAGATACATACTTAGTTGAACAACTTCCATTTTAACACAAGACAAAGCTTCAGTAAGTTGCAGACCACTAATTGCATTCAAGTAAAAACTCAGAAAAATCATTTAAAAAAAAAATCCAAACATGCTAGTTGCAGACCTTGCCACTATGTCGTGTCACAAAACATTGTCCTTATGATTCCTCTTCTTGGCAGAGCTGTGAAGTAGTGCTTAACCTGCTTAAAGCAAAGTCAGTAAGATTAAAACACGTGTCGTTTCTTCTGTATTTCAAATTAAGATATAACTAAAGAGGACTGAGGAGTGCTCAGCTTAAATTTCCATTAGCAGACATGGGAGGGTGTTGCCTTCAGCTGAACATGAGCTCTCAGTGGAACTTTCTTATTGAAATATAAGTGTACTATTTGGATATATATGCTTATGCAAATTATTAAGCAAAATATAAGAGGCATAAGTAACTGTGCTTTTATATCAACATAACATGCATATATTCATGACTGCAGAAACTGAACAGTGGAAAGGGTTCAGAACAAAAGTCCAAAATGAATATAAAAGGCGTAAAGAACTCATCATGGAAAGGGTATTCAGTTCGTAGTTAGCAGCCTGCTTCTACCAGCAAGCTTCCTTGAAAACTCTTTTGCAAAAGCTTGTACCATATTAACTGGGTTTGGCTGAAGACACACATGCTATGCTACACATGCGTGCAGTAAAACCTTAGGGCAACAAGTGACCACCTCAAGCCCAGTTCAAATGGCATTTTCCAAACTATTCCTAGAAAAGAAAATGCCACTGCATTAAACCACAGCAACCTAGTCCTGGCCAGCTGACTCTGGAAGCAAAGAGGAATAGACCCTTACAATAAGGGTGTTCTGAAAATACGGTCTATATTGCATGCACAGTACAGTTGATGCATGCACACACACAGTGAATCCAACCATTTAGTGCCTCTTTAACCCAAAGAATGAGCTATGTTGAACACTCAGGCTGATTGACTAAGGGACCTCTTCAATTTAGCCAAGGAAAACTATTTAAAAATGCCTTGACTAGTCTATGAATTTTACTTAACCACGTCTTTTACTTTTGGGAATAAAGAGCAAACTAATCGGTAAAACTAAAGGAAAAGAAAACATTATCACTGAATTAATGGTAAGAATGTTTCACCAGGGGAAATAGATTCTTGAACAAAAGGCTGGTTAAATCTTCCAAGATGTTACAGCAGAAATAAACCCTGTAATTTCTGCAAGCAGGTTTTTATTTTCATTTCCGTTATGCAGAGTATAATCAAGATGAGCCCTGTTAACCTGCAAATTTATAAAACACCATCGCTACATCTACGGGGAACCAAAACAGAGATAGTAAGCAAGAACACAGGAAATTTGTGGTTGAACCAGAAATTGAACTCTTGATTCCCTGAAATCCAGTACTGTACTTCAACCACAAAAGCATCTTCTCTGAGGGGGAGGAAAAGCCCATAATGAAGTTTAATGTAGAAAAGAGAAGCAGATGATTCAAATACAAAGACCTTGATAAAAACCTAAGTTTACTTAAAAGCAAGTGTTCTATTTTTAAAAGGGAGGTTGTGCAGATGCTGCAACCCAGAGTTCCAGGCAAATGTCGATGGCCATAAAAAGTTTGCCTCCAACGCCAAAGGTCCGACAAGTTCACAAACTTCTGTTGTAGCCACAAAATGGAACTGGTCCCTGCGGTTACTACAGATATCCCATGATAACTTGCCATACTACACAAAACAGAGCAGACAGAGGGGCAAAGAACAAGCAAAGGTTCCATTTGAAACCCACTTAATGTCAAGTTCTTTCTGACAATGGACAAAAGGGATGGACTGGCATCAGAATAAATCCCATGTAACAGCCTATTACAGACAATCTGCACTAAGAGTATTCATAGACAGCCCTCTGAAACAGTATACAATCCTTTCAAGGACACTTAATTAGTTCTTTCAGCCATTAACTGCAATTTAAAGTGGCAAAACCAGGTAAGCCCATGTGTCCCGATAGATCCTGATATGGATCCAAAATTTCCGGATGCTGTGCTCCTGTGGCTATGTATCTTACATCCTACTATCTTAACTTTTTTGAAGCTGTTAAATAGCTTGTAAGTAAAGGATGTGCAATACGAAGAGTTAAAGTCTTAATCTGATACATTACCTTGTTAAAGGAAAAAAAATCCTAAAAGACTTTTCTGAAGCAAAAAAGGTATTTTCTCTTTGCCACCTAATTTCAAGATTGCCTTGGCTAACATGAGTGACTCTGCACATTTTAGATACGTCATGCCTGATTTACTTCTTGCCTAAGACTTTATTTCTCTAGACGTCAAGACAGTTTGCGTCTGAATCTGGCATGCACACTACACAAAGTAAACCTACAGCTGACATGCGGCCATCATTATGTTTTACATGGCTATTACAATGCTTTCAAAGTGAATAGGAAATGGCACAGGAAAAAAAAAGCAATTATTATAGGTGTCTCTCAAAGTACGCAGCAGAACTGACAAGAAATATAAAAAGCTTTTGAAAACATATAAAACACAAAAAAGAAAACACAAGATTAATACACTACAGATTAATGCCAGCCTCCTCCCTTTCCCCCCCACCCTGCTCCCAGGATGTTACAGCAATTCCTTCTTACTGCACAGGGAGAAAGGAGCTCTGTCACACAGCTGTAGCTCACTTCTCTTATAACCTCATTGCCTTGGCCATCCAGCAGCACGGAGTACTGCGCTCCTCCACCTCTTTGACCCTATGCAACTTAACAAATTTTGCACAGATGGGCTAAAATAGCACTTGTATGGGAGCAAGATAAACTAGGAGCCCTGGCCCTTCATGTGGGAGTGGTCACTCTGCTGCCGCTACAGCCTGCGGGCCAGGACAGGGATCCAAGTTTCTTCGAATCACTGAGTTATTTCTTCATAGCTGTATCCATGCTCTCCCAGACTCTTCAGGACAGCAAGGGAAGGGTTCTCTGTCTGACCTTTCCCTTTGAATTTCTGTAAATAATTAGCCCACACCAGACATAAGTACACAGAACAGCTGTAGGACTTCCTTGCTTTCCGTCTTCAAGCAGCAAATCTCTGTTCCTCAGCTGCTCATTAAAACTAGCACGAACATCTCCCTGAACTCAGTATTTGAACACACATTTTATGTCAGTAACCTTCCAGTTTTGTATTATTCAGCTCATTGCTTAAGACTATTAAACATGTATCTCCATTATTCTGAGATAATATAGTAAAGCCAGGTCTGTTCTTAAGCTTCATTGACTCTCAGAGAAAGAAATACTGCTATTTTTTTTCTCAATATAGTTCCCACTCAAGCTGAAGCAAAACAAATAAATCACATTAAGGTTTCCAAAACAGTTCCAGAAAATACTCAGTGTATCTTCCTCATTTACTTATAGAGATGGAACTCCATAAAACATTTAAAATGAAGACCCTAAATAGGGTCCAACAAAGCATTTTAATGCCAAATATCTTTGGGATAAATAATTTTCGTATAGCCCATGTATTTCTCAAAACCTTACTTACCTGTATCTGATCTTCTTGACAGACACTAAGTCTTCTTTTGGTTTAGGTTTCATTTCTAGCATTTTAGTTCAGATGTTCATATCCCTTCTGAATGTTTACTTTAATTTAAGCACTACTGGCAAATTTGGAGAAATTAAAACACTGTATTTTACCTTTGTCTATCTGATATCAAGGCCTGTACATATCTGCTAAGCAAATTAATGTAACATCACGAGACCTTCCAGAACACAGTTTATATTGCACTGTGTAGCCCAGGTGCTTATCAATTTTCAAATAAGATAAAGCAAGTGCAGGATGTGTATTCTGCAGAGTAGCACTGTGTGAGCAAGGTGAAGCGATACAGCTCACAAGACAGCAAACTGCTGTTCATTCCAGAAGGGCAGGATCCACAGGAAGTACTGGTATCTGAGTTGCACCTTTACTTTCATTGCTTCCTTTTCAAGATTTAGAAATACTTTTTTTTTTTTCCCTTCCTTTAAAAATAGGTAATGTAACTAAAGTGTCAAAATGTATCACTCGCCCCTCTACTCTCGTTTTTAGCTATTAGGTTAAAATTGAACTGTAAGCCTTGCAGTAATTCCAGAGAGAATACACATTTTGCGGCTTTAGAAAAGGCAGCAGTAAATCCTTATTTTCTGGGCATTTCACATGAATCATGCAGGATGGGAGCAGAGGCAATATAAGCTTAGCTATGCATTTCTCCACCGTCCCTGGAGGTGTTTAAGGAGAGACTGGATGTGGCACTTACTGCCATGGTCTAGCCATTGTGATGGTGTTGAGTTCTAGGCTGACTTGATCTCAGAGGTCTTTTCCAGGCTTAACAATTCTGTGATTCCGTGAAAGCAGATATGGCTTCAGTCTGAGTATCCCACTGTAACCACATGAATTAACTATAAACGTGCTAGAGTGGAATCGCAGCATTTAAAAATTTGCATTCAAAACATTACCACCAACAGGTGATAAACTAGTCAGGAACACTTAAAAAGCATTTCCTAAGTGACATAATATTTCACCCATTTCTCAGATCCCCAGATAAAAGAGAAGTCTTGAGATGCGGGATGTACTAAAGAAGCATAGAAATAGATATTTGTAATATAGATCTTCCCTGCTGGAACAGCTTTCCACAAATGTCGCCTCTACCAACACAGGTGTCTTTTCCATGCACTCTGGTTTTGGTAAGTAATTAGAAATGATACCTTGAGGTTGATCAGTTACAGCTCTGGATAAAAACATCCCTGCACACATACTGAAGACAGACCACAAACTAGAACAAGACATTAATAGCACTTTTAATGTATCAATTTATTGCATATGTCAGTACATAAAAATAGAAAAGTGTTTTTTGTAAAATTAATTTTATTGTAAAAACCAGACTAGAATGAGAATGTAAAACTTTGCCACAATTAGCACATATACAGTAACATTTATGCTTTTCTACAAAACTTATGAATACTTTATAAGACATTTTTGCTTTAACTATATATTAAAGAAGAAAAATCAAATAAAAAGCCTGCATCATATATTCAATGACTTTCTGAATTCAAAACACGAGTGTTATTTAGAACTTCATTATGCTATCCCTATTTACACTTCTGTAGGGTTCTACTCTAAATTATACGAGCAAGATGGCATTGTAAATTATTCTTGATTGGATACATCAAGCTGATCCCACTACATGCAAGAGGCACTGATTTTTATATTTGGCAGAAGTGCCCCTAGCAAAATCATCTGTCATTAACATAAAAAACCTCAACGTATGTCTCAAGAACTGAATTATATAATACAAATGGAGGTATATCTGCATCTTTTTGCTAACAAGAGACCATACCTTGGACTCTCACTTCAGCGTTGCACCCTTCACCACGAACATCCAACATGACACAAATGATTAGCTTAGAGGTGCCGATATACATATTTTGTATCAATAATTAATTCATCTACCCTTCAACTGAGATTGTTCATAGCCTACCAAATGTATTTGTGCTCTAATTCTAATTTTACCTGAGAAATGGACATGAGGGCAGCTACACCAGTTAACATTTCTTCAGATCAAAGCACAGCTTCTCTCGCTGCATTTCACAGTTCAGAAAAAAATAATGGGAATGTAAACTTGGGTTTAGCAAGAAGCCTCAAGTACTTCCACTAATTAAAAACACACACACGTGTGCCTACACAAGGGCTTATACTGGATGCATCCTTACAGGGTCTCTACTGCTACAGCTGTTCCAGCTGTTCCTTCATTCTTTTATCTTTTTTTATTTTTTATTTTTAAAGTTCGACTTTAAAAAGAGATAATTCATTTAATGAGCATATTTAAACCAAGAAACTTTCTTGGAAAAGTTTCTTGGAAACTTTCCGTGAAAATAACTCAATTTCCTCCTACCAAACTAGAAATTTATATATACAGGACAAATACTTGGGAAACAACTATGCACACAATGGAGAGCCAAAGGAAAACATAATGGTAATATGTGAAATACATGCAGCAGTATCATAACACACCTTTTGGCAATTTAAAGTTATTACAAATGTAATAATGTTGCTCGCAGTTTTCTTTTTAGCAGCAGTTAACTGTGGGTTTCCATCACACAGACCATAAAATGAAAACAAGTCTTGACTTGTTCCTCCCTCTCCCTCCCTTAAAAGATTATACATACAGCACTGGAATATTTGCATAAAAACCTCATTTCCTTCCTATTTTCTTTCAGTGGATTTCATAACCATTGCAATAAAAAACAGGATGATAATAGACATTCATTCACAAGCAGACGCGCCCAACCCACTGACGGAGAAGTAAAAAAGTGCATATGTGGAAGAAACCACATTAAGCGTAAACGATGCATGTATGACAAGTGTGTCTTCTCATACTCAATACTTGCAAAATCGGACAAAATTATGGCTTGATAATCAAATGTCCTGTTTTGATACAGGCCACTTTCGAACAGCTCCGTGTTGCCATAATCTTATGTCAAACACACAACTTTGACTTACCAACCACGTATCCCAGTGAGAATACTTCATTTGTATCTAAGTCTCACATGATACCCAGGGGTATTTTGGGTCAATGCTTTTGTTCAGCACTGATTGGTGGGAAGTCGAGTAAAGAGTCACATTACTTTAGAAATTGTCATTTTTCTGAAACAAACAATGGTATTTAATGGCAAGTTATGACAGTTTCCAAAACAACTATTTACTTTCTCTTATTCTGGTCTCCAAGTAATCCATTATCTTGGCTTTATCAACTTACTTCTACAAAAGCAGCATTTGCCCACCTGCTTTCCTTCTCTCCCTCCCCACCTTAATTCTAAAGCAATGTGAAACAGCTGAAATAATCATAGAATGGCCTAGGTTGGAAGGGACCTTAGAGATCATTTAATCCAACCTCCCTGTCATGGGCAGGGACACCACCTCTCGACTAGATCAGGCAACATACGGGGACTGAGTGGGAATCAAACCCGTAACCTCGATGTTGTCAATGTTGTCAGCACCGCACTCAACCCACTGAGCTAACCGGCCCCCTTATCTATGCAAGCAGCTCACGTGTTCATTTTAGAACACATCAGGGAAAGGGAATGCTGTGTCTATTAGCTCTCTCTGCTATATAAACACATGCACACATCCAGTCAAACTTCAGCCCGTCTCCCCCCCACCCAAAAAACCCTACTTCTGGAAGGATGAGGGGACAGTTTTGGTTTCACCAAAATTTAAAACTATGCTCTGTCTATAATGGTTTTAGGTCTACAGATTCTAAAAGGTCTATAACTTTTTCAAACAACTCTAGGAAAACAGTAATAACAGGATGACAAAAGATACTTACCAGAGAAAGCAGCACCTTCTGGTAACTACGTGTTTATTTTTTAAAAATAAATAAATAAATAAATCACATTTACTTAAAGATGTATCACCCTACCTAAAAACTGCTGACAACAATTTTGCATGTGTACATAAGATCCATAATTTCATGTAATAAATTTTAGGAGGCATAACCATTAAGGCACCAGTTCAGGAAAGCCGTTTTATTCAACCAGAGAGCTTAAGCACAAGCTTAAAATATCACTGTCCATCAGGAGAAAATTTTAAAGCATGTGCTGAGATGTTTTTCTGACTCAGCACACCATGGCAGAAAAATGTTTAAAAATTCCAATCCGAAGGGCAGTTGTACAGATTGCGTGGAAGATTTTCCAGTTTGTTCTTCCCGTTAAAAAAAGACTCTGAAGAGGCAAATTATCAGCTTCAGCAAATGAGAAATTAAAGCTGCAGAAAGGATTTGAACAGCCTCACATTCCAATATGACTCAGCTAACAGCATACAACTTCGAGATGATTACCTAGGGTAAGGACTCCTAAAAAAAACAAATAAATTAAATAACCCCAACACTCAGTCCAAATCAAACTCTCTCAGTGTAACTACTGCTGGCTTCAACACTCCCGGCAGAGCTAAAGGAAACTCGCTTCTGCTGATGCTTAGGCTACTTTCACATGGTGCAACAGAACTGTAAAAAAGACTTCTTGCAAGGAAATACATAAAAGTGTTATAACTAAATGTCATCTCTTTCAGACTAACCAAGCTTAGGTCTACTAACTTCAATGCACTCCTCATTTTTATTTCTATCAATCTTACTGTAAGTATCTAACCCTAATCGTGCAATCACCAGTAATTATTTGGATTTCTTTTGTAGGTGTAAATAAAGGGCAAAGACATTTAATTATAGAAGCCATTAAAAAAAAAAATCAAAATCAAACTAATACATACTTTTACCTTGTGTGACACTCCCTTCTATCACACCATCTATTCTGCCTTGGGAAATCCCACCTCAAATGCATAACCAGAATAATACCAAGGAACAGTTTGCCTGTATGTTAGCGACGAGAGCTTGGGGCAGAAAGGAGCTGAGATCACACTGCTCTTTTTTTTGAAGGTTACTTACTTCTTTTGTCTATGAAGCAGCTGCCTGGGCAAAATCCTGAAGCCATGATGTTTAGGCAGATACAACTTTCTGGGCACTGTTATAATACAAATAGTAAAATGAAAGCAGGGAAATGGTCTTTTCCTCTTCGGTTGCAGTTTGAAATACCTATGTATGCATAACCATAAAAAACAGTAATAACCCAGGACAGTATACCTGCAAGTATACCCTACCATTAACAATATGTTATTTAGCACATTAAAGACTTCCCCCCTTGCATAATATAAAATCTCAAGGAATAAAACACTAATCTCATGCATGGCACACTTTAAATAAACTCTAAGAGAAGTAACAAATCATTGTGCTAACCATGACTGTCCAAAAAGCTCACACATACAGCTGTGAATACTGAAGAGCTTCCCATTGTTCTAAACTAATACATTCTGTACTACTTTTGTATCAAGTTCCTTTAATAGCATCCGTTATACATATCAAACAAATGGAATATATGGACAGAGATACCAAAAAAGTATGAGAAAGACATAAAATGGTTCATTTACAATGCTGCAAATGTAAAAGTGATCTGGAACATCTTAATAAAGCATCAGACCTTTCCAAGTTTAATTTCAGTCTTTAGGCAAGTACAGACACGACGTACATTTAAAAAATGGACATTCTTTTACCACTTTTCACAAATCAAGGTACAGTGCAGAACTCCCACCCCGAAAAAGAATATCAATTATATTATTGTTACGTTAGATGATGTTTTCGCCATTTCTTCAGGGGAGTGACTCTTTATTACTTCTTTGATGAACTGTTCAAGTGCAGTGAAATAACCCTGGCACTGCCAAGTGTCATTATGAGTTCCATCGGGAAATATCGCCAATCTCTTAGTCCGAGCTGGGGATAATTCATAAAGTTGCTTCATCATAACTGGTGGAATTAACTGGTCAGACAACCCAGAGATGAAGAGAGAAGGCATTCTGCACTGAGAGATTTTTCTGTAGGACAGAAATTTGTTTTTGTAGCACCATAAAGGAAGATATCTCATTGGAAAGAAAGAAAACAAAGTGCTGGCCATGTATGGGATGCTAAGAAAGGTGTTCTCCACCACAATGGCAGAAATCCTATGGGAATTTTCAGAAGCTAAGTGAATAGCTACTGCTCCCCCCAAGGAACGGCCAAAAAGAAAAATTTTCGTTTTATCAAGATCGGATCGAGTCATCACATAGTCTAATACAGCCTCAGAATCTAAGTACAAACCTTCTTCGCTTGCTTCTCCTTCACTTTTTCCATACCCTCTATAATCGACAAGAATTAAGTTCACTTTCAGGTTTACGAGCATTAACAAAGCATTTGGCAACCTGTGGCCAATGTTTCCTGCGTTCCCATGAAAGTAAATGATGGTCGGAGAATACGCTGCATTGTCCCCCGTGTATCTCAGCAGGATAAGATTGAGAAGAACTCCATCTTTGGTTTTGATGAAGATATTTTCATGTGGTATACCAGTAGGCATAGGAACATAAAGGCGTGATGAGGAGGGCTGTTCAGGAAAGTAAAGCAGCACATCCTGGAATTTGTATAATATACCCGCTATCGATACAAATATTAATATAAGTAGTATAATGCCTCCGTACAAGTGAAAAGTTACTATCAAGGGTAGAAGACAAATGCGGCAGAGACTCCAAGACCAGGAAGCCAAAGCAAGCAGCCATCTTTTAACAAAGGTCCAAAGCATCCATGACTTTTCCATTGTAGAAGTCAGTGATCTTTTACTCCAAGTAAATTCTGTAAAAGAAACCCAAACGTATATGTATAAATATAGGGGAAAGAATATGGAAGTGATTTAAGCATTCATACCTGCAGAAGATTAATGGCAAGCCAATACATCAAAGCAAAACCAAACTTGGTGGCAAACTCCCTTTTATTTTTTTGAGTTGCAATCATTCAACTCGGTAAAACAAGCAGAAAAGCAGTAATAAGCGAAATGCTTCTGAAATCCTCAGAATCCCATTCACGTTTTTTCAGCAGGCAAGGTCCATCAGTAGTGCTAGAAAACCAGCTGACTACGACCATGACTTACACTTTCCCTCAGTCTTCCCTACCGAACAACCGAACAACCGCACAGACTGTATCACCAGTTTGTCAGAGCTTCTCATGGAAGTTATTCTAGAACCCAGAGAACACAAACAAAACCAGCCTTTATTTCTAAGTTAATACTGATTAAGGCCAAGAGGAGCATTCAGTCAGTGTATGCAATCCACTTTGCAACCAGCAGAAGCTTCCAAAGCATACCAGATCTGCTGGGGTTTGGAGGCTGTTTTTCAGAACTTTGACCAACTGCATTTACAGAGCAACATGTAAACTAGCCAGAAGAGACTCATCTGGAGTAAGATACCACGCTCTAGTTACATTAATGACAGCTGCTTCGCTATATTTGGATTGGTTCTGATTTATAGTGATAGGTTTCTGCCACCTGATAGTAACCCATATTAAATCTTTAGCTGAATGAAAGAGGGTATCATTATATAAGATCACTGAAACCAATCAAATAACTACATTATTCTCTGATCAATAAAAAGCTGATGAGAAGTCTGAACGTGAACATGGACTCATTACAAAAACACAAACAGCATAAAATGAGGAGAGTGATATTAATGACAATGGATTAAATATACTCTTCAACCCTAAGAAATAGTTATGTCTCACAGCACACACAGAATTGGTCAGGAGAAGTCCTTTTGCAAGCCTGATCACTACAGAATTGTTTCAGCTGAAAAATACCTTTAGGATCATCCAGTCTAATCATTAACCTAACATTGCCAAGTCCACCATTAAACCATGTTCCTGAGTACCACATCTATATATCTTTCAAATATCTCTAGGGATGGTGACTCCACTACCTCCCTGGGCAGCCCATTCCACTGCCTGAGAACCCTTTTCGTCAGCAAATTTTTCCTAATGTCCAATCAAAACCTCTCCTGGCACAACTTCAGGCCATTTCCCCTCAGCTTATCACTTGTTACTTGGGAGAAGAGACCTACCCCCACCTCGCTAAAACCTCCTTTCAGGTAGTTGTGGAAAGAGATGACTCCCCTGAGCTTCCTTTTTTTTCAGACTAAACAACCCCAGTTCCCTCATCTGCTCCTCATAAGGCTTGTTCCGCGCTTTCACCAGTTTTGCTGCCCTTCTTTGGACACAGGACTCTCTCATATTACTTGCTACTTCGTTCAAATGTCCTATGGAAATAGGCAAAAACTACAAAATCTAAACGAAAACTAAAATAACCATTCAGTTATAACTGAGTTCAATAACCATACTGCCTGGAAACGACACCACAAGCTCACTTATTTAAGAACGCTCTCAAGTTACATAGTAGATAGCAATTAGTTTAAATAGACTCAAAGTTACAGCCTCCTAAAATGATACTGTGCATTCATAATCTGAATTACCTCCAAAGGAGTCTGACACGCAGAGATGCATCCAAGCGTTCAATTAAGACACAGGATCCACACCAAAATAGACTGTAGAGCCCTAATACTACTGGAGAGGGCTGCAACTGCACCAGCCACTTTGGTAGGATCAAATAATAAAAGGTGACCTTTGCAGTCACAGCCTTTGGCCTCCACAAACACAATAAGCATCCGACATGACCAGGGAATGCTGTCCTCTCTAATTTTTTATGTGGCAATTAGATATAAATTAGAGACAAATAAATGCTAGATCTTAAGATTCACATATTTACCAAAGGCAATGTGAAATTAAGCTTTTAAATAGCATATTTACTCCAAATATGTAAAAGTAGTGAAATATAGTCTAGAGAGCAATTATCCCAGCTTTGTTCTCTTATATTATTTATGAGCTCATGCTCAATATCCATATCCAAGTATGCATAAATATTGTCTACATAAAAATTTAATTCCTGTGATCCATTTCTCTAGTAAAGAAGTCACAGTAATTAGGAGACACATAGACACTTAAATTTGTAAAAGAACTTCCTAGTGAAGCTGACAAACATTTTCTGCATTACATTTCAAGACTATAACACTGATAACAACACAGTAAAAACACTCTCCATATCTATGCTATTCAAAATTTTGCTCTCTTACAAAATGAGACTCCAAAAATGTTCTCTCAATAAGACATCCACAAGATGAAGAGACTTAACATTAAAAACAACTAATAAAACCCAAAGTAATATACAAAAAAATCTTACTTAATGTGGTTAAGTTTTGCAGACGTCTATCCCATATACACTTAGGATTGCTACCTGAAGACTGATACAGCTGATTTTATAAACCATGTTAGTTTCCTTTGTGCACATCTATTTTCATTTCAGGAGGATGACACTATCAAAATATGATACTACTGAGATGCTGCTGTAGGATTACTTCTTATATATAAGGTGTATATATAAAACCTTTGCTACTGGAGTTGCAAAACCAATGCACCCTAGAACTCGAAGTCAACATACAGCAGTTTGCAGGAAGTGTGAACTACAGGGCCACAAATGTCACATAGACAGCTACCTACTTAAGTAAAGCTGACTATGCTGTACTAATGAGTAACTACATGACTAATTATTTCCTTCTCAACTCTGTGGAACTGTGCTAGTTCCGTAAATTTCCAGGCTTGAATCAGACCATGTCTCTTACTTCATATCCAAGATTTGTTAGAGAATTAAGACATGAGTTTCTCATAGGTTCTTCCCTGCCTCCTTCCAATATCAACTGAAAGATTACTAGAAAGGAAAATTACAGCGTCTCAAACAAGCACAAATGCCAGAAGAGACTCTAAACCAAGCCAATACAAGTTCATTCTCAATAAAGCCACAAACCATGTTTCCTATGGAGCTCAAGGTAGCAGGCCTTCCAAGCATTATCTTGTTTGATCCGAATAACAGAATATGATACAAGAATCAAATTTCCACTTAGAGGACATAAATACAAAGGGTAAGCTAATATAGTAATTTCAGTAAGTGATAAGGCATTCCTCACCACTTTTTGAAATGTATGAGATGTCTGACTGCTCAACATACTGCAAGATTGCACACATACACACACAAGCCTCTTCTTGGCGTTCCCCTTCTGTTACTGTTGCACTGGACAGGAAGTTATAAAACTTTCAGACACTTTGCAATACATCTCACCATGCAAAAACTCTATGTTGAATTACAAAGTGCAGATTTTGCGATTCTCCTGTATCTTAATTTTTTTGACTAGTACAATGCCAGAATAATCACAGAAAGGCAGGGGGTGGGATAGGGAAGAAAACGGAGAGCAATTATTTAGACTTTGATGTCTGAGCTGGTCGATCTGAGAAACAGAGCAGATCCACCATCTGCACAAGCCTGTTTCTCTGTCTAGACAATACTACTACTAGTTTAGACTAGACTATGAGAATCACAGACTTACTTCATAACTCCCTGATGTCACAATTAAGGCAAGAAGCATGCACCTTTTCATATCTTCTACAAGAGAACTTTTTAATCAATTCCTGCCATCAGGAAACACGACTAGCTAATTTCTTTCCAATGGCTAGCTGTACTATCTCAGTTACATTGCCTTCTACTGTTAGAAGTATCACAGCTCTACAGAGAGATGGCCTGAAGCATCACCCACATATTACAGATGGAGACACTGGAACCAAGGGAAGTCAGCAAGCTGATCAGGGGCAGGCTAGTGGAGGTTCTGTTTCAGCCAGGGAAAGAAGGTTTCTCTACATTTTTTTTTTTTTTTTCAAATTTCCTAGATAAAACATTAATCCCTTTGGAAATTGTTCTTGTTACACTAAAAAACCCCCCAAACAAAACAACAAAATTTGCGTTTTTTAAGGCACATTATACTGTAGCATTATATTTCAAGTAATTATAGCTTCATCAATGACAAGGCTTTTCTATAATAAGAAGTCACGTCCCATTTACAGCATACACACTAACAGTATTTTATAACCACTGATTATTTAACTAAGAGGCTATGAAAACAAATACAATGTAGACTTTTTTTTTAAATTTGTCATGAAAGTTGATGTCTGTGACAAATATACAGTCACCAAGAGCAGAACCATATAGTTTTATCTGGCTAAATATTTTCCTAGGCAACACTTACATTAATACATAAGCTGTTCTTGTTCTCTGCTACTTTGACTACTAGCAAATACTTCCTAATCACAGAATGTCAGGGGTTGGAAGCGACCTCGGAAGATCATCTAGTCCAACCACGCCCTCAGAGCAGGATTCCCTAGGGCAGGTCACACAGGAACGCGTCCAGGCGGGTTTTGAAAGTCTCCAGAGAAGGAGACTCCACAACCTCTCCGGGCAGCCTGTGCCAGTGCTCTGTCACCCTCATAGTGAAGAAGTTTCTGCTCATGTTCAGGTGGAACTTCCTATACTCTAGCTTATACCCATTATTCCTTGTCCTATTACCGGGCACTACTGAAAAAAGACTGGCCCCTTCCTCTTGACACCCACCTCTCAGATACAGAATCATAGAAACATCAAGGTTGGAAAGGACCTTAAGATCATCAAAAGTCCAATTTACAGCCCTACACCACCCTAACACTAAACTATTTCCTGAAGTGCCACATCCAGCCATTTTTTAAACACGTCCAGGGATGGTGATGGCACTACTTCCCCTCGGCAACCCGTTCCAATGCTTCAGCACCCTTTCGGTGAAGAAGTTTTTCCTAATATCCAATCTAAACTTCCCCTGGCAGGGGAAGTTAATAAGGTCCCCTCTTTTAATAAGGAAGTTAATAAGGTCCCCTCAGCCATCTCCTTTCAAGGCTAAACAGCCTCAGTTCTCTCAGTCTCTCTTCATAGGAGACATGATCAAGCACCTTAATCATCCTCGTAGCTCTCCACTGGACTCTCTCCAGTAGGTCCCTGTCTCTCTTGAACTGGGGAGCCCAAAACTGGACACAGTATTCCAGGTGTGGTCTCACCAGGGCAGAGTTGAAGGGGAAAAGAACTTCCCTAGTGGCCCTCTTGGCTGCAAGCACACATTGCTGTCCCATGGACAACTTACTGTCCACTAGACTCCAAGGTCCTTCTCCACAGGGCTGCTTTCCAGCAGGACGTCCTCTAAACTGTACTGGTGTCTGGTGTTATTCCTCCCCAGATGCAGGACTCTACGCTTGTCCTTATTGAAATTCACGAGGTTCCCTTTCACCCAGCTCTTTGGAGACTTAGTAATTTAAATTCTCTACTTGTAGTTCAATGTTTATTAACCTCCAAGTATGTAACTTATCTTCAATTTCTCCAGACTATATGAACACAGTTCCTTTGCATTCTACTGACAGATGACGTTTTCTTAGTCACAATCAGAGGTCTTTCCTCTAACATCCATCTGCTTCACAGTTCCTCCTGTCCCTATGATAATGCTGCATTAGAAAGGCTAGCCTTTGTGAACGTTGGTCCTTCCTACAGGTGTTTTTTTTAACGATGCTTGTAAACTTAAGAGAAAAGTAGAAGACAATATTTAAATTCAAAGTTCTACTGTGACCAGCAGTGCAGTAAATTCCATGTTAAAACCTAATGGAAGTAAAGAGCTGGCCAGACTTGTGCTGTGCTTTTGGCTTAAAGGCCATTAAAGACCAGTTCAGTTTACACAGCCACAGACCTCTATTGCCTCTCAAAACCAAAAGCAAACTTGGAAGTGATGAGTTCCAGTTTTATATTACAGGAATATACACATATGTAGATACATGCACAGACACCTGTATCTGTACATCTCCACTGCTGAATCCACAGTCCATGAATTATTGCAGATCTCCATGTCCTATCAGATGAGCTACAAGTCCTATAATTCAGTAACTACTGAAAATATAAATCACTCATAACAAGAAAAATTCTGAAGACAAAACTAAAATCTTTATGATCAACACATTTTAATAATATCCTGCTGTGCCCTACTGTTACTCTTAAATGGTTAATGTCATTATGAACTGAAGATTACAGAAACCCAAGTGCGTACTTCAAGTACTTGGGAACAAATTTTCGTTCATTTTGAACAGCAGTTGAAACTACTCTTGTATTTGCCACAAATTCTGTTTTATTTTTTTTGCATTTGTCCAGATATTTCACATTAAAAAGTGCTATTTTCATACACTAATCACATTATAAAACATTTACCTTTGGATGTGATGATTTCCCAGGCTTCATCTCTGCCTGAAAGACAATTCCATTTATGAGCTTTGAGTAAAATTGCTTTTGAATTACACACATAATTACTGCTTGACTTCAGTTACTTGAAAGAAAATTAAGAAGTTAATTAAGAAGCTAATACCCCTTGAAATTACATCTACTTTACTAATGAAAGCATGCATATCATGTTCACGCTCCTCCCTATCAAGCTCAGTTCTTGTTCTAAAGATCTGATTAACATTAACAACAACATCTTATAGTGAAGTTCAAGGATCATGTAGAAGTATCCTGGACTATACATAAAACACGCAGTACGAAACACACATATGGTGTAACAGAAAGGCCTGATAAATTTATACTGTCTCTTTAAAACTAATGTTTTCTGTATGGGCAATCTTAAAGTTAGTACTAAGGAGAGCATGCAAGCGTTTAACAGCTGCTTTCTCACTAAAGACCTTTAAAAAAAAAGTTAGTTTTAACACTCACTGCAATCCCACAGATTTCATGGTTTCACAATGAACAAACAAAATCAGGTATTTCATAATAACACAGATATATCTGAAGATACCTGTTTCTTTCTACTATACTTCCTTACTCTACACTCCACCTCCTCCAGACACAAAAAAGATTTATACAAGCTTCACATTTACTCTTTCAGAAGCCTTCTGTAAACAGAAAGATTAAGTTACTAACTGTAAAACAGTTAGTTTCAGACAGGGAACTAATCTGTTAAAAAACCTACAAGTTTAGTAAGGACAGAAAAAAAATATACTTTCTTAGTACTAAACTCTTAGAAACTCACATTAAGAATAAGTATTTAAAACAGCAGAGTAGCCACTCCTAACCAAGGGAAAAGCAGAGCAAGAACAATTACGTGTCAGACGCTTAAGGGGTCTGGCTTTCAAAAATCAGTGAGCCTCATGTCCTACTTATTTGGAACATCAAACTTCCACAGCTCTGCATTAAGTGGTACCTATTCATAACTGAAAGTGTTTTTCCCTTCACTGCTACTGTACTTCCCCTCCCAGCTGACAAGTCTTAATGAACCTTACGAGCACGCCTTGAGTTACCACAGTACTGTGTGAAAGAAGCAAAATAACACCAAATCAAGGACAGTCATCATACCAGAGCCTTAGCTTTTTAGTGACCATGGGCCCCTAAAACATATTACTCTCCAAGCTTGTTAGACTATTTCCAGTTTTACTTAAAAGAATCATCCTGCTCAGCCTTTTCAATACGTTCGCTCGGCACATTTAAGCAACGAGAAAGTTCATCACCATCCACTCCATCTTCTACCAGCACCCCCCATGTGTGGAAATTGCTCCATAGGGCAGTGGAGACAAACAAGACACTAGAGGCAAGATCTGGCTGCGAAGACGCAAAAAGCTCTCCCAGGCCTTCGCAGGGAACGACCTGAAGGAACTTTTACCGGCGCCGTCAGCAAGGGACGTCCCGAAAGGCCGCAAAGGGGCCACGCAGGTCCCCGGGCCAGCTCCCCCGCCCGCTCGTGGCTCCTGCCCAGGCAGGAGC